>NC_142784.1:16455982-16755982 GCF_988280905.1 Pimephales promelas
CGGCCCAGATCCGGGCTGAATCTGGGCCAACACTTTGTTACTATCTGGGTTAGAATATATTGCTTATTTACATCATTATCTGATTATCTTTACTAAAATTAAAGTACTTCCACTTCATATGCAAATTTTGAATCCTAGGGAGACTCTTCATTTGTTTGTCTGTCATGTCCATCCAAAAAACAAAATATTTCAACATGTTGACTCTCCAAAAAGTCCAGAGTTTGGAAAGCGTGGACAGAGGTGTGTTTGTGTAAAGTGTCTGCGACAGTGAGACTCGCTAGTCCTGTATGTGTGTGCGTGCGTACTGGCGTTGGTCCACAGGGCAGCTGTAGAGAACAGGGCAGTCATTCATGCCATCAGGTGACTGGGACCGTTGGGATTGGCTGGGCGGGTGCAAGGCGTGAATGAGCCGCAGTAGAGTGAAAAAGGCCCACAGCGCCGGGCTCTGGGAGAGTGGTGGGAGGGGGATTTCAAGAGGAGGGGGGCACAGGTGGGGGGTCGTGTGGACAGGTGCAGGAACATCTGCCACGCTCTTCTGTTCCTAATGAACACATCTCTGACTGGAGGTATGGTACACGGCTGCGGCCAATGGAAGATGCAGACCGACCAATGCTTTGTTTTTGAGAAGGCGCCTTGAGTGGGTGTGATGTCTTATTTTTCCCTAATTTTTAAGAGGAACTTCTGCTATTGCAGATTTTTGCTCTATGCTCATTTGTAACAACTTACTCGCTTTGCTTCAAAGGTGGCACGACGCTGGGGAATTCAGAAGAATCGACCTGCAATGAACTACGACAAACTGAGCAGATCGTTGCGCTACTATTATGAAAAAGGCATCATGCAAAAGGTAATGCAGGCTAACAAGCTAAGCTACATCTTCTGACACACTAAAGGTGTAGCTTAGCTACTTTTTTTCATAAGTTAATATGCAAATGACTGTTTTAAAACTACTTTAATATGCCAATAAGAAAATGCTACAATGCTAAAGTCTTGAAAGTTTGAATACTGACATTTAAAAGGATGCATTAAATTGATCAAAAGTGAGAGTAAATGCATTTATAGTGTTAGAAAAGATTTATATTTCAAATAAATGCTGTACTGTTCGTCAAAAAATCCTGAAAAAAACAATAATAAGATTTCTTGAGCACCAAATCATCATATTAGAATGATTTCTCTAGGATCATGTGACACTGAAGATTGGAGTAATGATGCTGAAAATACAGCTTTTAACACAGGAATAAATTACATTTTAAAAGATCTTAAAATTGAAATCTGTTATTTTAATTTGTAATAATATTTCACAAAATTACTGTATTTTTGATCAAAAAAAATGCAGCCTTGAGCGCAAGAAACTTCTTTCAAAAACATCTTTAAAAGTGTTTATTGCAATAGTGTAGTTATAACGTTAAAGATATTTTAGGCAAATATAGGCATTTCTGGTCAACAATAAAACATAAAAAATTGGACTCTCTTGTTCTTCTAAAATTGCTTTTGAATAATACTTACACATGCAATTTTATGAGCTTATATTAATGGAGAACTTATATAAACTTATTATTTTGTCATACTGAAGGAGTAGAAACGTTCAAATAAATGTACAAAAACATCTCAAATATACACATTATACTTTTTATGGATTAAAAGTTAATGGGCATGATATTTGTCAACTTCCCAGCAAGTCATCATGAAAAAAGTGAACCCATCTACGTCTTCCTTGCACTGTTGAGATATACAGTAATATTCTGGTTTCTTGATTCAAAGGTGGCAGGTGAAAGATATGTGTATAAGTTTGTCTGCGACCCCGAGGCTTTGTTCTCCATGGCTTTCCCTGACAACCAGCGTCCGGTGCTGAAGACCGACCTGGAGCGGCAGATCAACGAGGAAGACACCGTGCCGTTGTCGCACTTCGATGAGAACATGGCGTACATTCAAGATGGCGGCTACTGCAACCCGCACCCGTACAATGAGGGCTACGTCTACTGAAAACTGCTACAAGAACAGTCCGGCCGTTTGGAAACAAAACAAACTTTCAGACTGTCCCTCATTTCCTTCAGTCGTTTCCCAGGACAAAAGAGAGCACTTTATGGACAGAGGATGGCAGTATGTAAACCTACAAACGTACTGGTGTAGTTGCGTTAGATGCTCCTTTGGTGTGTTTTTTTTTTTTTGTTGCTATTGAAGGGGATGGGGTGTTTCAGCATGCCGTTTTCTCACAGCGAAAGACTCTCGAGGGCAAATGGCCTCTCTCCGGACAGATGTTTCGAACTATTTAGACAGGTTAGAGTCTGGAGCACGTGAGTGGAAAAATCCCAAACTCTTTTACCATTGAAACTCTTGGATTGTTTGTGGAGCGCTTTGTTATTTTTGCACATTTTCACCTTTGTTTTGTTTTTCTCTCCCCTTGGTGTCAAACTGAGTAAATAATACAGTGTATTACTATGGAAATAAAATCCTTCAAACTCTCCATGTCAAAGTAAAATGAGCACATATCTGAACTGACCCCTTTCTCGCCCATCCAGGATCCATAAAATCATTGAATTCTAGCACAGTTACAATAAATGACAGATTTGTGTTATTTGTGAAGGGATATTATACTAGTATTCAAGTTATACCCATCCATATATATATATATATATTCTCATATGAATATAATGTCTTAGAGGGGGGAAGATGCAGGTAATTTTCTCAATTAACAAGATTTTTATTTATTAATGAATTAAGACAAAAAAAAAACATGTCAGCATGATTTCATAATACTACAGTGCATGGTGATTCAAATACTGCAGTTTTTTTTGGGATATATTTAATTAATCATACTTCAGTATTTGACACCATATTTCACTGAATATGACTTTTTGGTCAAAAGCACCTATGAATAGTTATCTTCAGGCAGGTCTTGTTCAAGATGCAAGCTTCACACGTGTCTGTGACATCATTCTATTAAAGTTACATTTCTACTATTAGAGTGACAAATTGCTTTTTTATTAGGAAAGAAATTGGATGTTGGTCCATTACTCGCTCCACCATGACATCTTTGAAAATATAAAACATGTATATTCAGGTTAATGCACCTCAATGCTGCTTTTTGTGTACATTTAGTCACGTACAGTATGACCAGACGGCAGCTATGCCCTGCCGTACGTTCATTTTTTTTTTTTCATTTTTTTTTTACATTTGAAAACAAACAAACAAAAAAACATCAGTGTTTATTGAATGTAAAATATATATACATAATTGCGAAGGGAATGGCAACAGCTACACTTAATAAAATAGTGTTGAAATACAGTCGGGTGTTTTTTTTTTTGTTTGTTTTTTTTTTGTTCCCAATTAGGCTACAACATTGTGATTTCTATCCTTGTCTCGTATTTCAATGGCACAGACATTCAAGCAAAGTGTTTTATAATTTCATTCAATTTCCAGATCCACAATAAAACTGACAGAAATAAAAGTTCTTACTTGAGATAGTTGTCTAATAACACTGACTTTTTACTCTGTTGCTTGACGCTTTATTATGGAAACTTGTCTCCTTTCCACCACAGAATAAAAAATAATTGATCTCATAATTCAGAAAAAAAGTCAGAATTGTGTGATGTAAACTCGCAATTGCAAGAAAAAGTCAGAATTGTGAGATAAGTCGCATTTAACTTTTATTCCGTGGCAGAAACAAGCTTCCATACTTTATGCCGAAACAAACAGGAAAACGGGTCTCATCGCATCCGCTTGTCGGATAAAGAGTTAACAGCAACAATACTGATGGCAATCAGCTCCTGGTTTGCAAAATGCTACTCTTCCAGATGTGAAATCTATAACTCACAAATGATCGTGAAATTTTGCGCAGCTGGTAAGTCCGTATCCTTTACTTAGAATTGCGAGAATTGCTTATATTTCCGCAGAACACGACTCTGCCACAAGGAAAAGTGCATTCGTCTGTTTAGCACTTGACGTGGCAGTATGCAGTTTATTACGTCAAAGACCTTTTTTTATATATGAACGTTGCCGTGGATTTTAGCATATATGCACAATCAAATCTGTGTGAACGCAAATTTTATAAAGAGGCCCTTAACCGGAAGCGCTGCGACCTGATATACAGAATAAGGAAGTTTGCTATGAATAACCCGTGTATTGTGGTTTCAACTTTAAAAAAAGCATCCGTGCTGCCTTAAAACGTTAAGTTTAGTCAACTCCAAGTTGTCACTTTCAAGTTGACTAAACTTAACATTTTAAAGGAGTAGTTCAGTTTTTTTTAAAAACTGTTGCTGATAATTTACTCACCCCCATGTCATTCAAGATATCCATGTCTGTCTTTCTTCAGTCGAAAAGAAATTAAGGTTTTTGATGAAAACATTCCAGGATTTTTCTCCATATAATGGTCTTCAGTGGGAACCAAACGATTCAAGGTCCAAAAGACACTTTCAGTGCAAACTGCAAACTGTTCAAATGGCTTTGAACGATTCCAGACGATGAATAAGGGTCTTATCAAGCGAAACAATCACTCATTTAATAAAAAAACAAAAAAACAAAAAAAAACAAAGTTTAAGTTTTATAAGCCCAAATGCGCACCTTGCTCTTTTCTGTGATGCGCGTTCGTAACTCTCCTGTTCAAACTCGTTCATCAAAATGAACAAATCTTTTTCCGAGTAATTTGGTTCATTTAACAAACAAAATGAATGAATTGACTCGGAAAAAGATTTGTTCATTTTGATAAACGAGTTTGAACAGGACAGTCACAAACGTGCGACACGGAACACAGAACTTTTTTTTTTTTTTTTTAATGAGCGATCGCTTCGCTAGATAAGACCCTTATTCATCATCTGGAATCGCTTAAAAGCCCTTTGAACAGTTTGCACTGAAACTGTTTTTTGGACCTTGAACCGTTTGGTTACCAGTAAAGTGCATTATATGGAGAAAAATCCAGGAATGTTTTCATCAAAAACCTTAATTTCTTTTCGAATGACATGGGGTGGGTAAATTATCAGCAAAAGTTATTTTTTTAAAGTAAACTACTCCTTTAATGGAGCTTGATCACATACTTTTTTTAAGTTAAAACAACTTTTTTTTTTTTTTTTTTTACAGTGTATTGCATATGTATAGGTTGCAATGTAGTAAACATGCCGTCATCCTAGCACATGATCTTCTGTATAGTGAATCCCTTTCAGGGTTCAATTGCCACGTTGAAGGAGGCGCTATCACAAGATTTTGTCAAAATGCTGGCTACGGAAAGGTCAGTGTAATTTAGGGAAGCTTTTTCATGTCTGTTACCATACTTATTTCATGGTTTTAATTCTGGAAGAGAGCAATGACCAAAAAAAGGTTTATCTATCTACTGTACATGGATAGATCATTGGCTACATTTTCTGTCTTTGTTGCCTACTGAGACTACACAAAAAACGTACCACGATGTATACCTTGGCAATGGCATTACCAACAGTAATGGTGCAGAAAAACCGTCATCCTTTATATAAAAACACGTCTTTACAACAACAAAATAGTAAACAAGCCAACAACTGTGTCCCATAATATCAAGCACACACTGGCCCAAAGCTGTGGTCACATTTGGCTGTTAAAACGACCGTCACGGTTACCAAAAAAGCACAAATGACTGTGGTTTATTCAAACATCTACCATTAAAATCTCATGCAAAACCTCACGGCGCTCGAAGTATGTGGTGGAATGGTGAGGAAGTGCACTGAAAAGCGAGTTGAAAAGAGGTCAGGGGAAAAAGGGACCCGCGTAAGGTTGGATAATATCCGTGGTAATCTTGTTAAACAAGTCTTTCAATGGGGCTACAGATGTCCTCTTTCTGTTATCTTGAACGCGGAATTGTTCTCGGCTCTATTTGAATACTCTACGCCTGAAATAGACCGTTTTTATTCATTTCAAAATGGTACCATGCATGGAAAAACCAAAACACAGATTATCTTTGCTGGTTTTATTGTTAGCCTACCGCTTAGTTTGTGATCTGTGCCTCTACATATGTAACACCACAAGCCATTAAACCTCAAATTGTCTTTAACAAACCTTTTTACCACTTCGAAGCAATAAATCAGCCATCTTCTGCAAACAAGCTACTAGATCCATTAACATAGTAGCTTGAGGAGTTTAGCTGGATTCTGTCTGTTTGCTTAGTGTCCGGCTACCTTGCTTAGCTTTACGGCAGGCTGTGTTTACTTATGGGAAATGGTTTGTGTTGTCTGAGTGGTTGTGACACTCGCATGTTTGACAAGTGAAATGAGACCAAATGTGCTCCATGTAGCTGAAACGTCTTTGAAGCGGCGGCTTTTAATGTGACGTGTTTACCTATGAAAAAATCCTTTATTGGCCCTCAGCCTTTAGCCATCAAAAGCCTTAGCCTAGTGGTGAACATAAATCATTCACGAGGTAATTCAGGGGAACAACTGCATTAGAAAGGTGGACTGATAGAACGGTGACCATTTAAACTGTTTACAGTCACGTAAAATAAACAGTCATTTGAAAAGTATTAACGCTTGAACTAATATTTAAGGTGGCGAATGTATTTTGTCTCTCTGATATCTCATTCACAACCCATTATAAGTGCAAAACTGGAAAAAAATGTGGTCACACTTTGTATTAAGTGTCTATTTATTTGCGTAAAACAAAACTAATGTATTACAAAACGCTTTTGCTGCTATTAAGGTTGTATACGGGTAAGGTTAGAGACCTTAAAGGGATAGTTCACTTTAAAATTAATTTTTGATATGTTTTAGCTTACCTCAAGGACATCCAAGATGTAGGTGTCTTTGTTTCCACAGTATTTTCAATTTTGATATTTTTAGGTCAAACCGTTCTTGTCTGTCAGTCATATTATGGAGGTCTATGGTCACCACCTCAAAGAGCATGCACAGAGAAGTCCAAATTAACATGATTTAATCACTCGTAAATGTAAGTACACATTGATGGCCTAAGACATGAAACGAGCGGTTTGTGTGAGAAAACGTACAGTATTTATATCGTTTTTACCTCGTATAACCACAGTCATGTCCAAATGATCTGAAGGCGAGGGCGCTTCGGTCTGTGCAAGCGCTGGAAGCCCCTGTTCGTTTTCTCACACAAACTGCTCGTTTCGTGTCTTAGGCCATCAATGTGTACTTACATTTACGAGACATTAAATCATGTTTAATTTAGACTTCTCTGTGCATGCTCTTTGAGGTGGACCCCATATACCTCCATTATATGACTGACAGACAAGAACGGTTTGACCTAAAAATATCAAAATTGAAAATACTTTGGAAACAAAGACACCTACATCTTGGATGCCCTTGAGGTAAGCTAAAAATAATTTCAAAGTGAACCATCCCTTTAAATCTGTAAATTAATTACAGATATAATAATATGCAGGTATTTTGGTAACACTTATGTTGCATATGTAACATGTACTTACCAGTAATAATTGTAAAATATGCATACTTCATGCAACTAAATAAAGTGTGACTGGAATTTTTTAAAATATAAATGCATGCATGTACATAAAATTAAATTTTTTGTAAAAAGTGGTTTTGAAGTGGGGCCTTTTTATTAGTTGTGAAATTGTAAAAAAAAAAAAAAAAAGAAAAAAAAAAGTATTTTGAAATGGTTGTGGCACTTTTTCCATTGCATCTGTGGCATGTACAGAAACAGACTCTGAACATAGAGCAGATTTACACACCTTTGATAATGGTATGTAGCGAGATGATCAAAGATGGGGGTTGTTGCTGCTGACTCTGGAAAGGATCACGGTGTTGGAACAATAATTGATGCTGAGCAGAGGCTGAACTCAGGCATTGCCACCGGTTGACACCCATTACATTGTTCGGCGCTGCTCACTTTGCAGGTTCACGGCAGATAAAAACACAAAAGGGGTCGGGCTTTTGGGAGGGATGTCTGCAAGTACGACAGTGATGAATCGCTCTTGATGTGTGCTCAGAAAGCAGTGAAATTGGGTTGTGGTGCTGTGCTATAGCTTTGGGTCACATGCATGCGAGCTGGTTATAATCAGATGCTGGCAGATGGGAGTCTGAAGTTAATCTGGAACGGGATTCTGTCTTGATCAAAGTTCACGGCAAAAGAAATGTCAAAACTTTTTTATGTTTCTTTGTTTTGTTTTGTTTTTATAGTGAAAAAACAATAAATGCACTCTAAAAAATGCTGGGTTGTTTTAACCCAATTTTGGGTCAAATATGGACAAACCCGAAATGTTGGGTTAAAAATGTAATGTAAAAATTTAACCCAATGGCTGGGTTTGTCCATATTTGACCCAAAGTTGGGTTAAAACAACCCAGCATTTTTTAGAGTGTGACAAATTATTTTTTGTGTATATTATAATTGTACAAGAAGTCATTTTGTAGCATATTGCAAATGATTATAGAGAAGACCTGGGACAATTATAACATTGATCTATCTATCTATCTATCTATCTATCTATCTATCTATCTATCTATCTATCTATCTATCTATCTATCTATCTATCTATCTATCTATCTATCTATCTATCTATCTATCTATCTATCTATCTATCTATATAACGTTATATCTATTTATTTAGCTAACTATATATATATATATATATATATATATACTGTATATAAATGTTCTATCTATCTATGTCTAATGTTCCATCCATCCATCTATCTTTGTATAGGTTATTAGTTAAAAGTTATCATTTGCCGGTACCTATCAACCAGGATTTTATCACAGCTAATACAAGTTATGAAATTAAAATTGTATGACTGCAAGGAATGAACCTTTATAATTTAAAATGAACATTATTTCATTAAAATATCTAGTTGGCGACTGTCCTTGTCTTATTAGCTGATAAATATACTTTAGTTAAAAGGATTTAACCAATTTAACATAATAATAAAGTAGGTACCACTTAGACTTTTGCTTTAAACACAAATTATTCATGATAGCAAAAAAAAAAAAAAAAAAAAAAAAAAAGCAGTACCATATGAAGGTAATTTCTGTATGTAAATATTGTAATAGTACGATCACTTTTGGAACTTAATGTCTCCCATACATATAAATATCATATCTAAATATGGAACATTGATTACAGTGTAATAGTCTAAATAAAGGCAAATTTAAAAATAAATCTTACAATTGTCCCTAGTCTCCCTTAATATTAATAAGAGAAGGCATGATGACGTTGGACAGATGTTGATGGGCAGTATTTTAGTGGTCACTTCCACTCTGCCAGCATTCAGTGCTATCGTTTTGTATACAAAACAGGTTAGTAAGCAGTTTGACACCCTGGTCAGTCAGGCTGCAACTGGCCTCTTCTGCCACGTGTCACGCAGTGAAGCTGGCGAAAGGAAAGGCTCTTCACCTTCCACAATGTCGTTTGATCTCTGCCGTCCTGTCAGGCACAGACAGGTCCACATTACCCTGTCCTCAGAGAGGTTGGCCAACCCATCTGTTACTAGAGAGAGAGAGAGAACAGACAGAGACAAAAGGAAGGGGTTAAGCAGGGAGAAATCAATGAGGTCCAAAAATATGATTGCCCTAGAGTTTCTTGTGTGCGGTTTTGATGGAGCCTTTTGCAACAGACATGTCTTATCAACATGTAGAATATTTTAACTATTCAAAAAAAAAAAATTTTGTACATACGTCTATGCATGGAATGCATCCTTTTAATAGCTCAAAAAACAAGACGACGAAGCCCTGTGTCCATATAAAAATAAAAATGCCTCAATCAACAAGTTGATAATTATTCAAAAAAAATAATACTATAACTTTATATAACACTTATAACATGTGTGTTTGTCTAATAAATATGTGAGCTAATTTGATTATGGTTTTAGCTACCAATAAGAATGTACTCACAGCTCTGCTAATATATTTTGCAGATTTCACCAGATTTTCTCCTAAAAATCATGGAAGAGCTGATTATAAACATTTCACCTTGGTACACTAAAAAATTGCTGGGTTTTTTTTTTTTTTTTTTTTTTTGATATCTTTTTATTTGGAAAGGCAAAATCCAATCACATACATTAATTACAATTTTAGTCAGAATTTAAGTCATTTAAGTACAGAGGTAGGGATGAATTCAGAAAGTTTAGATGTATTGTCTATAATGCCGTTCTGAGTTTTCCTTTTACAGACCAGAACATATTTCAGTTGCTGATGGGTTGTTTTAACCTAACTTTGGTTAACTTTGAAAACATTTTTAACCCAACGTTTGGGTTTGTCCATATTTGGGTTAAAACCCAGCATTTTTAGAGTGTAACATCCATTAAAAGATGTTACATTCAGGGTATGAAATATGTGGGGACCATATTTTTTAAGAAACATACTTTTATTCAGCAAGAATGCATTCAGTTCATTAAAACTTACAGTAAAGCAATGTATAGTGCAAGAGATTTATATTTCAAATAAATGCTCTTATTTTAACGATCATGTGACACCGAAGAAGACTGGAGTAAAGATGCTGAAAATTCAGCTTTGACATCACAGGAATGAAATAGAAAACTGTTATTTTAGATTGTAATAATTTTCACAATATTAATGTCTTTAGTGTATTTTTGATCCAATAAATGTAGCCATGGTGTGACTTCGTTTTTTTAAAACACTCCATGGTAGAGTGCATTTCAAAATCCCTCAAACTGTACAGAAAAGTGTGTGCAGAAGCTTTAGAAAGTCAAATGACTGGTTGTGTTTCAGTTTTGTGCCTCACGATCGTGACAGCGAAGAACAAAAGAGGGGAAAAAAAGCTTCCCATAATCTCCTGTTCAAAACGAGAACCCACAGAGCAGTCATGTCATCTCCGCAGATGAAGTCTTGTCATCGCACTGCCTGGAAAATATACTAGTGGAGGTGGAGTCGAGACTAATGTTACTGAGGTAAATTTAGGCAGACACATCTATAACTCCTCTTGGCTCCTGAAATAGCCTTTAAAAAAGAAACCTAGAAATAGGCCCTCTGAATAATGACGTCTCTTTCTCTGCTTTGCTTAGTTTTTATACAGAAATTGGATCTCAACGTTAACGTATGGCCCCTGTGTCAAAACTGCTAAATAATGCATTTATTAAAATATACCTCAGCTACCTAGACGATAATGGATGTACCGCCACCTTACAGGCTGTAAGCGTTATCCAGCAGGACAGAGTCATTGTCCTTAAGTACATACAGCTTTCGGAATTCGAAAACACCTCGAAATAGAGGTAGAAGAAGAGAATAAAAGCACCATACATTCAGTCCTCGCCACATCTCGTAATTATATGGCACAACACCCCGACACGCGACAAACAAATTCACAGTTCACAATGCTTTACTGTCAACGGCCAGCTCGGGGTTCGAAAAATCTGTCTCCGTGTTAAACTTCTAGAACCACGCAAAAAGACAGAGAGTGCATGTGGTCAAGGATGAATAAAAACCTTTGTGAAAACACATTTTCTGTTGTGCGTTTATGCATGAGGGATGTGTGTGTGTTGGGGTGCATGCATTTATTTATTTCTTTTCTGCCTTAAAAACAGATGGTTCCTTGTGCTGAACGGAAGTTGTGTTAACTCAGTTGGCTCGTGATTGGTGGCTGCCGTCCAACGGCAACACGGGTATCGGGGAGGGGTGTTTGTAGAAGTGCAGTTTGCCTACTTCAGATGTGCTGTGAACAGAACAGAAGGAAGTGGTACGTACTGTTGCGCCGTGCTCCTCGTGTCTTAGCGATGCAGCACGGGCCACCATGGGCAACAACCCTCCAGCGCTCTTGTGAGTCCAGACATATGTAACTGTGTAAACACTGCGTTGGAAGAAAAGCTGGTGTTGTCGGCGCCTTGTAGCAAAAGTCAGCCAAAGAGCTCGTCGTTAAGTCCTGCTGGGAAGAACATAGGGTGTTTATTTATTGTGCGCTCCAGACCAGTTGTGCCTCTCTGATTAGGCTAATAATTCAAGATGTGTAACAATGTGGTAATTTTAGAGTCAAATTTTACTACACTGCAAAAAGTGATCGGTTGACTTAAAGGGTTAGTTCACTCAAAAATGAAAATTCTGTCAGTGTTTACTCATCCTCATGTTGTTCCAAACCCGTAAGACTTTCGTTCAACTTCGGAACACGAATTAAGATATTTTTGATGAAATCTGAGAGCTGGATCACTCCTGCATACTAGTCCATAGGCTTCTTGAGGGATTGAAAGTTGACGGCCTCGAAAAGTTATTAAAGACATCGTTAAAATAGTCCAATTGACTACAGTGGCTCAATCTTAACTTGGTCAAGCGACGAGAATACTTTTTGTGCTCAAAAACAAACAAATTCACTTCCTTCTCTATGAGCCTCTAGTCAGTTAGCCTAGAGGCTCACTATTGGCCGACGCTGGTCATGTGTGTGATGCGTGTGACGTACAATAACAGAAGCTTACGTTAAACTAGTAACCTGACTCAAGGCAGAGAGAGAAGTAAATGAATAGTTGAAATAAAGTCTCTATTTTTGTTGTTTTTTGCGCACAAAAAGTTTTCTCGTCGTTTGATAAACTTAAGATTGAGCCACTGTCGTCACTTGGACTATTTTAACGATGTCTTTAATAACTTTTTGAAGCCAGCAAGTTTTAATCCCTCAAGAAGTCTATGGACTAGTATGCAGGAGTGATCCAGCTCTCAGATTTCATCAAAAATATCTTAATTTGTGTTCCGAAGATGAACGAAGGTCTTACAGGGTTGGAACAACATGAGGGTGAGTAAATACTGACAGAATTTTCAATTGAAAAGGGTTAGTGAACAAACCATTTAACGTTAAAAAAATATGGAAACCTGTTGTCTTAAAGGAGTAGTTCACCTTAAAAAGAAACTTTTGCTGATAATTTACTCACCCCATGTCATCCATGTCATCCTTTCTTTCATCAGTCGAAAAGAAATTAAGGTTTTTGATGAAAACATTCCAACATTTTTTTCCATATAATGGACTTCAATGGGAACCAAACAGTTCAAGGTCCAAAAGACAGTTTCAGTGCAAACTGCAAACTGTTCAAAGGGCTTTAAATGATTGCAGACGATGAATAAGTGTCTTATCAAGCGAAACGATCGCTCATTTAATAAATAAATAGCAAAGTTTAAGTTTTATAAGCTCAAATGCTCACTTCTGCCATAGCCTGACGGGGTCTGTATCGCTTTTACTGGCACTACAGAACTCCGGGTTTTGGATAGTAACCCGAGCATAAAAAGAACTACAAAATTCGACTGCTTTACGTCCAGCGTTACAATAGTCATTATTTCGTTTTTCTTCGTTTCTGATGTCGCAATACATGATGTATTCATGAAATCATTTACTCTACCTTGTCTGTGGACATTGTTCATTCCAAAGCCGGTGCTGGATAAACAACGAGCGTGTGTGCGACACTAGGCTGCGGTGGGCTAAATTATTTACGACAGCGGTAATGGACAATTCCGTTTCCAACCAGTAGGGCGACCGAAGAGGAAAAGTTCCATGGTGTTGCTTTAAAATTAAGTAAATAAACTTGATGCATAGTTGAAAAAAATAAGTTATGTGGAATTGTCAGGTTGTTTTAATTATGCATGGTTTATTTACTTAAAAAAGTGAGGAAACATGTTTACTTAAAATAATTAGGTTAAGGCAACTGATCACTTTTTTCAGTGTATGGCTTATGTCCTAGTTTTTCTCTTACAGGAAAACAGACAAAAGTATTACACTCAGGGGCATGTACAAATTTTTGTCTAAAAAAGCGCTCTTGAATAGGAATGTCCTTCCCCCAATACCCTCAAGCAATCACTGCAATAAATGAAGGATACACACACACACAACCTTTCAAAAGTTGGTAAGATGTTTGTGAAAGAAGCCTCTTGTGCTCCATTTATTTGATCAAAAATACAGTAAAAGTGTGAAATATTATTATTTAAAACAACTGTTTTCTATTGTAATCTATTTTAAAATGTAATTTATTCTTGTGATGTCGAAGCTGAAATTTCAGCATCATTACTCCAGTCTCCAGTGACGCATGATCCTTCAGAAATCATTCTTATATGAACAGTAGTGTAGTAGACACTGATAGGACCTGTTGCATTTCATGTTTCTTTCCACCACTAGAACAGCAAATAACCTCATGATATCCTCAATATAAAATCACTTCTGTTAGATGATGGGAGGAAACCATAAAAAATCATTGTTTTTGTCATGATGCAAAATAGCCATACCCTCTGTGCCATCTTCATCTTTTAGACATATGTAAACAACGCTAACAACAGCATTATGTTTTCAATTTTCCGCTGCTCTGCGCACGAGATTTGAAATCATTTATCTCGGATTCAAAAACAATGGGATCCCTCCATATGGTTTTATTTGTGTGCATCTGGCTCAGCAAGCAGCATACAGTTACCATCCTATATTTCCAGCTTTATTCGCACCTAGCAATGAAAGCCAAATGTGAAAATTGAAGGCAGAAGGATCGTGTGACGGGATTAATTAGACAAGGCCAAGTGAAGTCACACTCTTCATGGCAACACACTTGAACCTTCAATTACGCACTGCACAAAGCAATTAAAAGCCTCCCTTTCTTGCTCTGTCCTATGGAGTCTACCTGTTACTGCTGTTTGCTTTCTCTGTAGGGTCCCCCCGGGGCACCAGGCAGACTCCAGGTCCAATCCGCAGGTCGGTAATTACAATTGATCAATTGTTGTCGGGAGGTGAAATGACTTGGTTGTTTTAGCCAGAGCTCAATTTGAGGTGTCCATTTTTAAGGGGTTATTTATATGGCAGGTGGTTAGGAAAAGAAAAGAGAAGAGGGAGGAGGTAGAGAGATGAAGAGAGGAGCTGGATGATGGCTGAAGAGATGGCTGATAGATCTTGGCTTTTTCCCTTTCGTTGTTCCTGGAGTCATTGGGTAGCTGGATGAACTCGGAATGGAATTGGCCAATTTTGCACACTTTCAGCCGAAACTGTTCAATTTCTTTCTCTGAAATGATTTGTATACAATTTGAGTATAACAACTTCTGTACAGAGGTTACACTCAGATAAATGGATTTTTGCTGCTTGCTTTTTTTTATTAGAGTTAAGGTCACACGATTCTAGAAAAAGTTCTGTCACAATTAATTTTGTGTAATTTTGCATGCCGGGCGTTAACTGAAGTTTGGTAAAACAGAAGGTTACCTAATCAGTTTTAGTTGTGTTGACATGAACACATTTAGTTGGCCTGTGTTGTTGTATTGTTTGACTCTTTGCCCACAGCTTGCCATTGAGCTTGTCATTTTCTTTCTTTTTAAAGCCACAAGTTTAAAAAAAATAATTATGCATGTGATAAACATTATTGTTCATGACAAAATAAACTAGCCAAAATACATTTTTAAACATAATTGTTGTATTTAAAACAATATAATAACTATTCTATATGGGTGTAATAATATTGGTGTTAATATATCTATTATTATTTTATAATTATTATTTTAAATACTTTTAAAGTTCACAGAATGTGAAATAAAACAAAATAGTAAATAAATGAAATAAAAAGAGATTTTTTAGCTTTTGATTGTCATAGGTCGGCACTTTTTGATATCGCCATCTTAACTTTGTTAAGAAGACCTCAAAAAGTTCAAGAGGCTGTCTAAATAACATCAAAAACCCATCACCATCTCCATCTGAAAATCACAGAAGAAACAGCAGTAAACAGGCTCATGGGTAGATGGCCAAATCCATACGGCACTTCCAGGAAAACACTCTCTTACATTATAAAGCCATATCTGCTGTATGGCAACAACCATACTGCACTTCCCAGAAAGCGCTCAATTACAGGATAATGCCGTATCTGCTCTAACAGAGAGTATCATTAATCTCATAATGATCTGACTGTGGTGGCTGACGGGGAGCGTATATTTCTCTCCAGCACACACTCAGTCCTTTCACATGGATCACCCCTCTTTGCTCTGTCCCAGCCTCTGGGACGTCACCTCTTGGCACTGCTCGTATTTTTACGGGACATTTGATTGATTTCGATTTATTTGACCATTTTTCCTCAGTCACGCTGTCCCTCAGCCGCCAGTAAACGTGGTGTTAGGCCACGATATTGTTTTCTAAATGACAGGCGCTGAGCTGAGACTCTTTATCTTTGTTTCTCTCTCTACACCTAGCGTTCCTCTCCTTAAGCGATCTTTAGCCTGAAGCTGTTTGCGAAAACTCAACCCACAACAAACAGAATGCTGCACAGAAAGATCTGCCTCACTTCCTTAAAGCTGTTGTGTCTCCTGTGGTTTCATCAGTTCTGGAGCTCAAGCCAAATCCTCCACATTTCAGCCTGAGAAGATGCTGTTTGCTTTTTCACATTTACAGTCCAGATTTTTCTCAGAAAAAAAAAAAAGTTTGTTTTTGATTGCAATTCCACGGGATGCGACAAAAGTAATTGCAAAATGCCATCTTACCAAATAAGGTTTTTATAGTACAAACACAGTACCAATTGGTTCTATTGGTTATTTTTATTATAATGACCATGGCCCTGAACATGATACAGACTAAAAAAAGCTAAATGGACAATAATGCAAACGCATACACAAGAAAAGTGTGATTTACAGCCAATTTTTGCACGCAAAAAAGTATATTGCCTGTTGTAAATAGTGAAGCGACAGGATTTGAAATTAACACCTGCCAACCCACCAAATGCGGTGTAAATACACCATAGTGGATAACGCATATTAACACACTAGCCAATTTGCCATTTTATGTAAAATTGAATGTAAATTATGTTCAATCAGTTTGCATTACATCGCTATCAAAGCCCTCCCTTAAAAAGAGCCTCAAACATTAGCAAAACAAAGTGTAAAGTGGGTCTCACACTGAGAGAAACGCCGTGCAGCACACGCTCTTTAAACACTTTGTTTTCCATGAACATATGCAAACCGTTGGCACCACTCTGCGTCTATCGAGAAGTCCGAGACAGTGTTTCCTGGTGTGGTGTGCTCCTCTGGAGCCCTAGGAGACAATTAAGAGACCACTTGTTCCCGTTCTCATAAATGCTGCATGTCCAAGACTTTTGGGCAAAAATCGCCCTTTTTTGCTACAAGCTGGTAAACTCAAGGCAATTATAAGAGAAGTCATTCTCTGTTTTTATTTCTATTTTATCTTATTTGAATGGTATTTGGAAACAGTGACTGACTGTCGTAAAGCTGAAAGCAATACAATGATTCAGAATCTAATCTAGATTAATACTCGGTTTATTTCTGATCATTTTGTTTTGGCTACATACGCTTTGAATGGCCAGTCACTTAAAAAATGTAGTAGCCAAATTGTCTGATGAATGAAAACGTTAATTTCAAACAAAGCGAGGTATACGCAAAGCTCGCAAAAAGTCACGTTCAAACCAAGCAGCTTTCTGTTGGTTCATCAACATGGCAAATTCATCTGACCAGCTTTCTAAAATCCCGAATTCCTATTGAAATGTTTTGACTGCATGCGAAAACTCCCCAACTGTAAATTCGACCGTATTTAGGCCTTCCTTCACACATAGTTCAAACACTGGGCTAAATAGCCAACACTATCTCACGACCAATTCGTACGAATTCAACGAGTGATTCAACAATGGCTAATTCGTACGACCTCACTCGTACTCGAATTCGTACGATTTGTCTAAACCCACGTGATGGTTGGGTTTAGGGGCGGGTTGGGGTTGGTCATTCGTACGAATTCATACGAATTGGTCAGTTCGTAAAATATGTACGATTTAGCAAATTAGCCACTTTTTAATCATTTGTCGAATTCGTACGAATTGGTCGTGAGATCGGGTTAAAATAGCAGTATTAGTCACATTAGCAAGTTAAAAGTAACTGTGTCAAAATAGCATAGACGCAAAGCTTTTGACATCAACAATTAAAAAGATATGCGTTTTTGCCTGGCAGCAACTACAATGATATATATTGTTTCCATTTAGCAACAGAATTTAGAAATGGCAATAGCAGAAAATAGTCTTTCAAAAGACCTCCAAACTTTTGGGGGGCAATAACCCACCAGTAAAAACCAAAACAAAAAAAACAGACAACTCCGCTTTGGGCCACTAGATACAACATATCTAGTGGCCCAATGAGATCACAACACTCTCCGAGGAAATAAAAGTCCACTTGAATATGCTGAACACAAATGTTGTATGCTAATATTCATGAGGACTTAACAACCACACTTAGCATTTCTTCTATGTAGCCAGTAGATATAAAACTACATCCTGAAAGCATTTAATTCCCAAATTGCACACTCATTTCAAGGGGACCAGGTACGTATCCTCTCTAGACCGAAGAATTCAGATGTCTCAGGCGCAGCCTCCACGATGTGGCCCCGGGTAACGAAGTTAGTCTTGTTTGAAAAACAGACACTAGCTTGAGCAATACTTGCTTTAATTCTCATTGAAGCAGCAAATTGACAGACCTCCCTTAAGATCTTGACAGGTAATGAAGATTTAATGTCAGAATTATGATCGTTAAAAACAAATGACTGATTCTTAGGGCAGATGATAAGCTATTAATTTAACCTCCTCTTCCTGTAATAATGCTGGACAGTCTGCCAGTTATTAGATCATAATTAGCTTGTGCAATTTGCATGGAACCAGAGAAGCATGTAGCCAGGCTGTTGTGTCTCAATATTTCTCCAGGGCTCTGTAGTAAAATGTGCTCATATATCATAATCTGTTAAAAAAAAAAAAAAAAAAAAAAAAACGTATGGCCCAGAAAAGCTACATGTTTGTGCAAGTCTATGTTGAACTAGATGGTTGAGAAATGCTAAAACGCTGATTAAGCGTGTTTGCACGCGCGTGTGTATCTCTGGGTGAGCGCATGTAGCTCTCCAAGTGGCAGCCGGCCATATGGAAGCATGCTGAAATGAACTGGCCAGCACTTTGTTATGACAATATGGCCAAGCAAACATCAAAGTTTACACTAACGCTCTGATTAACAGTGATTTTCTACATGATAAGTGCTTTTATTCTAGCTAATTATTATATTTAGGAACAAATTTCATGGTTGCGTCCCCAACTGATCTGTTTCTCTTTGCTCGCGTGTTAGTTCATGGGAGTGATATTTGTGCCAAAATGTTGTGCGGCCCTGAGATTTCGTTATTAATGCATACAGTGCATGCTACTGGTATCAATTCAGACACACAGGCATGTTTAGTTAACTTAACTAAAATAACTAGGGAAAAACTACATTAAAAAACAAAATATAAGATCCGAAAAAAACACACTCTAAAAAACTCAAATAAAATGTTATGATTTTATGAGAATAATTCACCCCAAGGAAGCTAAAAATGCTGGGTTGCTGTAACCCAATTTTGGGTAAAATATGGACAAACCCAGCCATTGGGTTACATTTTTAAATTACATTTTTAACCCAATGGCTGGGTTTGTCCATAGTTTACCCAATATTGGTACACAATATTGAGTGTACCATTTTTAATGCACATTTTTTTTAAATGTTACGAACTAAAATTTTTAAGAACTAAGTATTTTTAAGTCGAACTAAAATTTGCTAAAATATTTGTTTTAATTTATATTTACAATATATATAAACAGAAAGAAGAGGACCAGAAAAGAAATTATATATATACTGTATATACGTATACAGTATATATATATATATATATATATATATATATATATATATATATATATATTCTTTTTTCATTTTTTATTATTATTACTATTATTATTAGCCATTATTAATTGCCCAGAAAACTAAGAAAATAAATTAACTAGAATGCATTTTCACAACATAAAAAAATTATTCACCAAGGAAGTGTGGATTTTGGAAACTTTTTATGTGTATTTTAATGTGTATTTTATGTGTATTCCAATATTTGGATAAAACAGGTTAATGATTATTACTTTTCTCTAACAAAGATTACAAATCTGCTTTATGATTCATGAAGTATTTTAATAGAAAAATGCAGTCTCCTTTAGAAAAAAAGGGGTAAAGGGGTAGGAGTACATAAGTTTTACTTCTTCCTACTCCTTCTTGCACATGTAAATAGAGGGTTGTTTTTTTGTTAGTTTTTTTGTTTTTTTTCCAAGTACTGGAAAGCATGGATTTTTTTACTTTGTTGTTCATTTTGTTTTGTTTTTATCAATATTCCTTGTTTCATTGATTAATATTTGTATTTTTTTATTTAAATGTTCAAAATAAAGATCTCAAATCAAATCGAAAACTAAAATAAAAACTGAGTATAGGAACATTTTAACTGAACTAAAACTAACGTAAATAATGTGAACATGAAAATAAAACAAAAATTAAATTAAAATTTAAAATTCAAAACTATAACAATATAACAATATTTCTTTCAGAAATTAATTCAGCCACTTGGTTTGATATTTTTGTTATATAATATAATATAAATGTATGCATTTTCAAGTGTAACTGATCTTTTTGATTGCAATGTCTCAATGCATGCGTGTATGCAAACGAGTGTGCGCATATGTGAGTGTGTCCTGTGCCAGCGCTGCGCTAAGAATCTGCTCCCTCAGCGGTTTTCTCTCCACTCACACACACACACACATACAAACACCAGAGCGAGTCGCACTCCTGGCACTCTCCCCCAGCGCCTCGCGGTTCTGCTCCAGGTTCTACCCGTCCACCAACCTATTAATAGGCAACATATTTACTTTTTGCTGCATGTGCTCGCAGTGGCATCCTCCAGTATCTTACCCTTTCGAAGAGAGTGAACAAGTGCAGTCGTACAAGAGGAAGTCACCGCTGTGGCAGAGGTGTTGTGGCACCCAGGCGAGCCCAACCCTGTCTCCATCTCCTATGGGTGAGAAATAAGAAGCTGAGAACTCCATACACACACTGGCTTGTCATCATATAAGACCCCCTGTTTTGAACATGCCACTTCTTGTAATTAAATGCACTTGCTGTTTTTGTTTTTTTCTTGCTGTCACAGCAGGATTTATACTACTGCAACTTCACCAAATATAGCTAATTATAAAGAAGATGTTACAGCACTTTATGAGGCATAACAAGGTGATAACCCATCTTGGAAGCTGGAAGTGTACTTTATCACCAAGACTGTCTGTGCTTAGACTGAATAACAGATTTGTAAATTGGGAAAGCAAGAGGTAACTGGTTTCAATACTAAATTTGGGGTGACAAAAACAAACTAAAGTTTTAAACTAATTACAGAATGTTAATTTAAAAAAAAAGTCGATGGGAGAATGAAAGCTTGAAGACATCTGGCGTTTTTTCAGAATAGTTCAGTAAGTTTTTTTTATGTTTTTGAAAAAAGTCTCGCTCACGAAAGGCTGCATCTATTTTAATAAAAATAAAGTAAAAACAATAATATTATGCAATATCATTGCTCCAGTCTTCGTGTCGCGCGATCCATCAGAAACAATTCTAATACGCAGATTTGCTGCTCAAAAAACATTTCTTATTATTATAAATTTCGGAAGCAGTTGTGCTGCTTGATATTTTTGTGGAAACCATATACATTCTTTAATTCAGGATTATTTAATAGAAAGTTCAAGTAAATATTAGATGTTATAAATTTGCAACATTATAAGTGTCTTTACTGTCACTTTTAATCAATTTAATGCGTCCATTTCTTTTAAAAATAAAGATGAATTCTGTCATTATTTAATCATAAATTTATGAGTCTGACATTCCAAATTGTCATTCTATTGCATTGTTATTTTTTTCATGGAAATCAAAAGGAGATTTTTGTGTGTGTGTGTGTGTGTGAGTGAGTGAAAAAAAAAAAAACTACAAACGTTATAAATAGAAATAATGCCGTGCATTTCAACTTTTTTGAAGCGATATGAAAGCTTTGTTATAAACAGGCTGAAATTTCAGCCCGTTCTCATATAAATGACGCTTTTGACCATACGCCAACATCCGACGTTTTAGGCTACCCTTTAACGTCAGTTAGATGACGCTGTCTAATCCTAACCCTACCCCAGACCTAAACCTACCCGGGTCATCTAACTGACGCTAAAGGTAAACCGCCAGTTGGATGACGCCCTAGGATCGTCATCTAACTGACGTTAAAGGGTGCCATAAAACGTTGGATGTTGACGTATGGCCAAAAGCGTCAGTTAGATGAAGTCTTGGGATGAGAATGTGACACTTTTCCTTTCTCAAATCTCATTTCAGCAACCAACTGTTGCTGAAATGATCAGCGGAAAGATTATTTTAAAAAAATCCATTAATGCGTGCCCATTAATAAAAGAGCATAAGGTATGGAAAGACATTCATTTTGGGGTGAACTATTCATTTCATATTCATCTGCCAGACATACCTAACTGTTCCAGTGCATCTGTATGGCAAAGAAAGATATACAAAAGCAAAACTTTCCCACTCCTGCAAACATAATTCCTATGAGTGTCTTCTCGGCAGTGCAGAGAGTCATTGTTTAAAATAGCATTGGTGACAGCACTGAGCGTCGTGTCCTGTTGATTGGAGCGCTGATGGCCCACCGTTTGTCAGCGCTCTCTAAAGCCTCATCGGCAAACAGCAGGGCTCCCTGATTATTTAATTGCTTGTAAGAAGCTCATTAAGGCCTCCTATCCATCATAAGTTGTGCAGTGAGGAAGATCTGTGTGAGAAGAGAGAGAGAGAGAGAGAGAGAGAGAGGAAGATTAACACAGCCCACTCGTCCCTCGTCTAGACTGAGCTTTCAGCCTGCACATCTTATAGCATCTTACAGCATAACATCTTCATAAGTGTGACCGGAATATTTCACGAAGGTTTCATGTCTATATAAGTATCTCAACTGTAAAGAAAGCACTCATGTTACAGTGACAGAGAGAAATAATGCTGGAGTTTGAACGCATTTGGCCGATTTTCCAGTTGTAAAAATGCAAGCGTGTCATTTGAATAATTTCTTTAACCCTCAAATTTTAATTTGCATTGACCACAGTTTTAACTTCCTAAAATGGCTGACTGGAAATATGTAAATATTTTTCGAAGCTCGCTCACAGGTGCTCGTGCTTGGATCTGCACAAAAGTTCCCAAGATGCCACTAGCCATGCAAGATGTTAAATAAATATATATATATATATATATATATATATATATATATATTATGTTTTGTTTCCACATCTAGGCTATAGAAATCTTAACTTGGACAAATCGATAGAAATCTAAGGCATTTGAATCTTCAGTATATGGTGTAATGCATTTCACAAAGTTTAAACTTGCATGTAAACAGGTGCAGAATAAGCTCTGGATGCTTGGCATATTAATTGCCGATCATTTGCAAAACGGGGTGGAAAAAAGTCTTTTGCCAAAAGCACGTCTTGCAAGCTTCCAGCTGGGATCGTCAGGGGCAGGCTTGTTGGCATCGTGGCAGCATATGTTTGGTGCCAAGAACACCAACGATTTGCATTTTCTTTATATCAATTTTACAAAGCCGAAATGCTCTCTCTTGTGTAAAAATGATCGGGATTTGAGTGTTGCAATTAATCACAAGTGAAATATATTTGCCGATGAAAAGCCCTAATTCTAGTCGAGAATTTTTTTTTTTTTTTTGTCTATGAGAAAGAGAGAGCAATCAGTTACTTGCATTACATCTGCACTGAGCTTGCAGGCGCACTGTGATGAATGTGCCTTTAAGGCTGTATAGTTTGGCTTCATTTAGACTGGCTTGAAAGATAGAAAGAAAAATAGCACTGTGGTGTATGTGGGGTACTGCAAACACAATCAGTCATTCGTGGGGTAAAGTAAAAAAAAAAAACATTCCTTTGTCTCAAAGACTAAAATGCATGTTTTCTCCTAAAGCCAACGCTGAATAGCGCATGGCAAAAGGCCACATTTTGACTATGAATCTTGAGTGCTGCCTACAGAACTTTTGTGGGTTTTTGAAGCTGAAAACTATTCTGGAGCAATTTAAAGTGAATTACTCTGAACTCTGAATGAATTTAAAGGCCACAGTCATTATTCAGATTTTGTCATTTTTTTTATGGAGCATTTAAGCAACCATCTAATGATTTTGAACATATATGTAAATTAACTGATAGTCATTTAGTATGGTTTCCATACTTTTTAAAGTGTTTATATCAAGCTAAAGTACGCAATACTGTGTCAAAATGCACTCAGCCAATGGGAAATGGCACTCAAATGGACTTTTCTTCAAGTTTTTATTGTAAAAAAACCAAACACATGTACCAGTAAAAGTTCTCATTTTTTCCAATCTCTTTCAGTATCCAAAATACTGAACAGTGAATACATTAAAATTTAATTAAAATCATATTTTATTTTATTTTTTTATTTTTTTGCCTTGCAACCGTACATTTTTTAGCTTTATGTGTTGTATTCTACATTGTTGTTGAAAATCAGCAAATTCTACTGATTGGTCAAGATAATGGTATCTAGCCTGCATTGATAAGGTTATAATGAATTATAAATGATAAAAATATGACTCATGACAGTCTTGAAACCATTATCACAAGAATTTTAGAAGAAATGTCACATTTAATTGAAATATATAATTTTGGGTGGCTACTCCACTGGTCATGCAAAATCGACTTAAGAAACAAAATAAATAAATAAAGCAGAGCAAGACTGAACTACTGGCCCAACTATGCCAACAGAACATAGACTGAATCTGAAATTGCCCCAAACCCTCAATCACTATTCCCTATATAGTCCACTAATACACTTCACTTGAAGGAGTGAATGAAAACAAGTGAGCGAATTCAGACAGCTGTTGTACATTGCAATGCGATGAAGGATAGAATGAGTGCACTTCATAACGTCTATGGTTTCGGACACCACTACAAATGGATGTCCCTTCAAATAATGCCCTATTTGACAACGCATTCTCACCCCAAGGCGTCACCTTTGACCATGCTTCAATATTTGACGTTTTAGGCGCCCTTTAGCGTCACTTACATGACACTATCCTACGGCGTCATCTAACTGACGCTAAAGGAAAGCGTCAGTTAGGACGCGGTTAGGTTTAGGTGTGGGGTGGGGGTAGGGTACACGCGATCCTAGGGCGTCATTTAACTGATGCTAAAGGGCGCCTAAAGCGTCAGATATTGAAGCATGTCCAAATGCTTCCCAAGGCATCAGTTAAGTGACGCCTTGGGGGTGAGAATGGGCTGTATTTGAGGGTATAAGGGGTGCTTTGCTCAGCCTTTTCGTTTTAAAGGTGTGATAGAGATGTATGTCAATCAAGTGTTTGTGAGACTTCACATTTTCATCTTCCATTTTGACAGTGCATTCAAGTGCCCTAAAATGATCAACAACGATGAGAGGAACCCTCAAACTTCGCCGAAGGTTCAGCGCTGAAGTTCAGAGTTTGTCTAATTAAGCACATTGTTTGCAATGGGCTGTATAATGTCTCAACTGAACTCCCAGGGTAACATGAAGATACACTCAATAGACAGTAATTAATGTCCCTAAAAAGAAAAACTTGCAATAATGACCCACAACTCAACGCTCAACTTTTTCCCCTTACACCTTGCGTTTTCAAGTTTAATGGGCAAAATTGAGAACGTTTTTTTTTTTTTTTGTCTCTCTTGGTCTTCTTCTTAGGATAATGATTTACAAAATGCCTCTCATCAAAGAATTCATTAACAAAGAACATTAATTAAAAAATAAATGAGTAAACATCAATATCAAAACCTCAGCACTGTAGAAGTGAATACATTATGTGTGGTAATGATGTTTGAAAGGGATCCTAACACCTCAGTGGGACTCTTTTAAACCCCTTACCTCTCAGGCAGTTGCTTATTTTGCAATCCTTTGTTGTTAAACAACAAAGAGAATGGGCTCTCATAATGTTATATTAATCAGCGGATTAATATTTCAATTTGATTTTCTTTATAGTTGAGGTGCTGTTGGCATTTCCATTTTCCCTCCATATGTGCAGCGGTGTTAAGTAGTATCATTACCATTTCTACCTGGGGGTTCTGGAGATAACAGGCAGCCGTGATAGCTCTATTCGACGCAGCGAGAGCAGCGCTGGGTAGCACCTCATGCATTTTTAACGGCGCTGTTTGCTGCCGCTCTGCTGCCATTCTTTTATAACGCGCCGCACAAACAGCTGAGTCACAGACTTTGTGCTTTGCGCAACATCTAATTGGAGCCGAGAGCCTCGATAAAGACGCCGGGCCTCCACACTTAAACTATGACGACCAGCGCATATAAACATAGTCGATCGAGATTCGAGACCAGGGAAAATTACCACAACAATAAGAATATTTACCAATGGCGTGACGTTGAAGGTATAGTTTGGCCAAAAATTTGAATTCATCATTTACTCACCTCATGTCTATAGCAGAAAGTCCAAGCTGCTCTTTTCCCTACTGAACAATGATTGGATTTAAGGATTTTCAGTGAATAATGACTTGAATTTCTCAAATACTTTACACAAAGCTTTCATTTCAAATGGCTTCGGAAAAACTTTGATTTTTTTCGACCGTGACAGTACAGGTGCTCTTCACTTTCATTGCATGGAAAAGAGGAGCTCAAACACTTTGCTAAACATCTTATTTGCTAAGTAATGTTTGTATGGATGCTAATTTCTGCCATGTGATAAAAAAAAATTTAAAAGATAACTGGGACTTTTTTTCCTTGCAACGGGGAGCTTATATCTAAAAAAAAAAAAAAGTCAAAATTGCGATAAACCTTGCTACTCCGAATTTAGATATAAAGTCAAAATTGTGATTTTTAAACCCAGAAATGCGGGAAATAAAGTCCAAATTGTGAGATGTAAACTTGCAATTTTGAGAAAAAAGACAGAATTGCTAGATATAAACTCAAAATTTCTATTTTAATTATTTTATTTGTTTTATTCTTTGGTGGAAACAAGCTTCCATAGGTTTGCGATTACAAAAATGATTACAATTGTTGTTTTTGATTAAACTATTCATTTAACCCTAAAACCGTATTCTGGACAAATGTGGGCAAAATAGTTTTGATTTATTTAAAAAAAATACTTCCCTTGATCTAAGTGGTACAAGACTTGGCTACGTTTCCTAAGTTTGCCTCCTGAACACACACAATTTTTTTTGACTCAATTCTACAATGTTAAGTTGGTGAAAAAAACCCCTCCTTAATCTTGTATTTGGGTAAAAAATGGGCACCCATAAAAATGAATGGGGAAAACTGTAATTTAGAGCGTTCTAAAATAAGCCAGAAGTGACACCAGGTGACAGCAAAGTCACTTCATCTTTAGGTTTTAGCTCGAAGAACTTATTGGAATGATATTTTAATGTAGTTAAAAAAAATTAAAAATAAAACATAAAAAAAGGCATAATTTACATAGAAAATATGGTACTTTTTGAAGTAAATAAATTCAAGAATACCCCCAAAATAAAAATAAAAAAAACACGATAAATGGATAGACAAAACTTTATCGAAGACAGCGATATAACATTTATAATAAATAAAAATTAGGATCACACCTGAGTCCTCTTTGCCCACATTTGTCCACAAGGCCTACAGATTTTATAATTAATCTCACAAATAGATACTAGACTGCTGAGTCACTAAGGCATACCTGTTTTGTGTAACACATTAACTGAACTAAAGTATTATTAAAAGTGGTGTCCTATACAGTATAAATATGGTATTCATTTATCCTTGCTATTTCAATTATCCTGGGAGTTCAGGAGTCAGTCGGTTCTCAATCACACTGGTGGCTAATTAGACAGAACTCCTCACGGGTAACTCTCACGGCAATTACATAAGACTGCATTTCTCATAAACATCAGCCAGTTCAGAATAAAAATAGAATAATTGCAAGCTTGACTGACTGACAGCTTTTGATTGACAAGTCATTAGGTAATTGTTCACGACAGCTGATTAGTCTATGACAAGTATTATTCAAATATCACAGCATCTCCCAGGAAACCAAAGCAAAGCAAGTTCTTGTCGGCATGCAAAGTGATACCTTTGTGTGACAAATATACGATTAGATTCATTACATGAAGTATTGACACAAGTATGGAAATGATTTAACACTTTTTCCACAAATTACACAATGTGTAAATATTTTCCCTGTGGATTACAGGGGTTTAAGTACAGATTCTGCCAATATCAGTGAAGGATAACTGAATCGTGAAATTAAACCTTCAAAGTCCTGAAATTAACTTTCCTTGAGTCTATTAATGCGGAGTATATAGACAACCAGTCAAAAGTTTGGACACACTTAAGAATTTTTTTTTGTTTCTCATCAACTTAAATTACGTTATGCCTATGCTTAAAAGTTTTGAAAACATATATAACATTTATTAAATTAAATAAGAGTCAAAGAAAAGCCGGCAACCAGAATCCAACATCAGATGACCTGAAACAATACTGGTTAAAGACATTAAGAAATACATATTTAAAAATAATTAATAATAACAAAAAGTTCCAGCATACATTTGAAATCCTTAAAATCTAATAAAATAAACATGAAAACACTTATTTGATGACAATAATATTAGTAATAATAAAGAATAAGTAATAAGCAATCTCAGTAAAAATAAAGCATGAGTAAGTGTGTCCAAACTTTTGTTGCTGTTGGTGCATGTACTTAAAGTATTTTGCTTTCCACAATTGTCTTTACATTTTACAGTACAGTTTATATCTCGCAATTTTGAGTCTGACGTTATTGTTATTAGTTATTGTCCAATTCAGAGGGAGAAATAACACCCACAATTCAACAATAACTCAGAACTGCGAGTTTATATATCGCAATTCTGAGAAAAAAGTCAGAATTGCCGCTTAAAATTCATTTTTATGAGATATTAATTCGCAATTGTGTGTTAAAGTCATAATTGCAAGTTTTGTATCTCGTAATTCTGAGTCGTACGTCTTTTCTCAGACAATTGCAAGTTATAAAGTCCAATTCAGAGGGAGAAAAAAAACACCCGCAACTCAACAATAACTCACAATTGCGACTTTATATATCACAATTCCGAGAAAAAGACAGAAATCCCACTTAAAAAGTCATTTTTACGAGATATAAATTCGCAATTTTGTGTTTTTTGTAAAATCAGAATTGCAAGTTTATATCTCACAATTCTGAGTCGGACTAGACAATTGCAAGTTATAAAGTCCAATTCAGAGGGAGAAAAAAAAAACACCCGCAACTCAACAATAACTCACAATTGCGACTTTATATATCGCAATTCTAAGAAAAAAGTCAGAATTGCCACCTAAAAAGTCATTTTTACGAGATTTGCAAATTGTGTTATAAAGTCAGAATTGCGAGTTTATATTCCACAATTCTGAGGGGAAAAAAGTCAGAATTAAATATTAGATAAAAAGTCCAAATTACCTGTTTAATTTTTTTATTCTGTGGCGGAAAGAAGCTTACGTATGGAGAATTACGAAAAAATGACAATGCAGTTTCAGTTCTCCAAACAGCAGTTAGCACCTAATAAATGTTGTCAAATCAAATTCAAATCACTTGCTGACCCAGGATCCACACAAATAATTAACCTCCAGTGGGACAGTTAATGCTCCGTACTATCAGTGACCTGCAGCACACTCACATACGGTTCACCCTTTAACAAACACACACACTGATAATGCACCCGTGATAAAGACCCATCAGGCTGAATTGCCCACAGCTGCAGGGCCCCTTGTTGCGCTGGCAGCATTGCCCCTGTCATCGAGAGCGTGCGCCTATCTGACCTGCTAATTTGGAGCATATGTAAGTGCTCTTAAAGTGCCGGGCCTTTTGACATGCCACAAACAGCAGCTGCCACAGCTGCCCTCCAGAAGCTTCATTTAATTCAATTACATCTCTGGGAGATATGTAAACGAGCCCAGGCTCGGAAAGAGGGTGCAGCCGTTCGGGGGCTAAAACCCTCCCGAGCAGATCAACCCGAGTCATTCACCCCGACGCTCGCCCGTATTCGCAAGCGCGCGCTCCCAACCCCCTCCGAAGTGTCAATGCCCAGGTGGCTTGACAGGCGAATGACTGGGTGAGGCGGTCGCACCAACCCCCTCAGAACGCTCAGAACGTCAGCGCCACCTTTGCAGGGAAGGCCTTGCACCGGGGCAAGGAGGGGGTGTTTGGATGCGGGTGGAGGGGTTTAATCAGGGTCATGGCGTCTCCTATCACTCTGATCAGTGCGACTCAGCCCCCGGGCAGCCCTGCAATTAATGCAACTTTCAAGAGAAGAAGGGGGAGATAAATATCCACCATCTGGCAATTAGGGCTCACAGGGCTGAACAACCGATTGTGAGACAATTCTTCATGACACTAGCAAGAAACGGTGCTTGATACTGGCCTGAAGCCCACAAACGGCTTTTGAAATTGGCGTCCTGTAAAAGCTGGGGCTATTGAGGCGCATCTCTCTTTCTTTCAATAGAGGTTTGATCATGGTTCTTCTTCTGTAGCATCTTTTTGGCTGCGTTCGGGGCACGGACCCCCTCCAGCTGTTGGCTGTGGTGGCGCGTGGCTGAAAGAAGCCCAGATCGCGGTGATCAAATTAGCTCCCCCTCCTCACAGGGGCACAAAGGTTGTCAATGCGCTCTGCGTCGCATTTCAGCGGCTCATTGATGTTATGATTACTCATTTAACCAAACAATGAGTGCCAAGCAGCCCTCGTTGAATGCCCTCTCGCGTGAATAGAGAGAGCTGCTTGTTGAAAGATAGTGATTTAATAGGAGAACTGATTCTTTTCAGCTGTTTTTTTTTTCTCGTTCTCCTCCCCACGTATTGTGAAACACAAATGGAGGGAGAACAAATACAGTGATTAGCGAGACGATTAATCCCAATTATTTGAGTTGCAAATTCAAGACCTTTGGCAACACCAAAATGTGGGAAACAAGAGGTCTGGGCAAAGTCAAGAGTGGCACACACACGAAAAACAGGAAAGAAGAGGACCCTGGGCTTGAGGCGAAACCTAGAATTACTTTACCAACACATTCCATTACAAAGAGATTTCGAATGATTTCTCACAGACAAAAGTAGGTAACCGTACTGTCACTCCACGAAGACGCAACAATTTTAAACCTGACAAATGAATAAACAAAAGAAGAAAACTAGAACATCACCAGGCTAATTTTGAATTAGGCCTGGGCTAAGCTTAAGAGCAAACAAACAAACAAGAAAATAACCTTGAGCTCAAGGTCAGACAAAATAAAGCAGCTAAAATAGTGTTACTTAGATTTCAAGACTTTTCAAAGTCAAATTGGGTAACATCTCTCTCTCTCCATTAGGAGGTAACATCTCCACTAATTTTAAATCTCATACTCTTTGAAAAATTTGTAATTCTTAAAATTGAAGGACAAAAAACAGCAATTCATTGGAATATTTGAGCAGCAATAAATCAAATTAAGGCCAACCCAAATCCAGCATACTTCTAAACTCCCTACATACAATTTAAATGGCATCCCAAAGTGCACTTCATAGTTAGTTGAGAGAATGAACGCTTTTGTGGCTAAAAAGAAGAAAAATTGACAGTCAAATTTTACAGGACAAGATTAAAATGTGTTGTTCTTAAACGGTCACCCCCTCACACTTAACGTCCGAGTCTGATCTGTTGACCTGGATCGTGCACTAATTGCCAATGTGCCTTCAGCATCCCGCCGCTGTTGTGCTTCCCCATAAAGGGATAATTACACACTTTGAATTATTAAGCATCATTATCAAAACTCGTGCTTAACTTGTTTTGCTCTACTGTACGGTTCCTCTGATCTTCGGCGATCATTACTTATTAAAGGGACTGGATGCTTTTTCCCAGCTGAAATATGTAGAATCGTGGCTTAATAAAGCAGCTATACCGCAAGCCCTCGGATCTAAACTTCAGTTAAGCGACAAGAAAATATTGGGTTACTCGCCGCCACTGCCGCCCTGAATAACGAGCAAAAGTCTAGTTGGTTCAACTGGATTCATTATCATAGTGGCAGATTAATTAAACTAGTATTTTGAATTGAATGTGTATTTAACAGAGAAGCCCAGTGTTTATTTAGAAAGTCTGTTTCTCCAGGGCTCTGGCGACAACGGGGGCTCCTGACGCCCTCTCATGTGTATTCATTCATTTATCATGCCGTCAGAAGGAAAACTCTCCAGCTTATTTTTAAAACATCATTTTGGAAAATTGTTGGACAACTTTTAAACAACAAGCTCAAGTAATTTAGCTAAGCTACCCTTGTGAGTAGGGGTGTAACAATATATCGTGCCACAATATATCGAAATACAAAAATTCAACAATACGTATCATGGATAGTTCCCCCAAAATAAAAAAGAGCAAAAAAAAATCACTTTTTTCAGAATTTTGGTGCCACTACTACATTAAACTACTATATATAATCTCGATTAATGTATAATAATGCAATGGGGGAATATTTGTGGGTTCTGATAATGCCAAATGTCTGATGTTACCAGTAAAAAGTGGCCTACATTATTTTAAATATAATGTCAGTGAAAGAGTGCAAGAATATTCGTCTACAATAATTCTGTATTTTCAGCTTCAGAATCATGAATATTGTATGTATATATCACCATTGTCCTTGGGTTACAAGCACCAAATCCAAACCTGTTCATTTAAACCCACAATGTAATATCAAAGTTACCATTTTAATCAACAGTACATAGTATCCATCTATCTATCTATCTATCTATCTATCTATCTATCTATCTATCTATCTATCTATCTATCTATCTATCTATCTATCTATCTATCTATCTATCTATAGCTCAACTTCTTACTATCATATCCACTAATTGTTCCCTATCGTAGTCACTTCGAGTTACGTCAGAAGTGACGGAGATTGGGGGTTTCGCATAGAAAGCCAATCCTCTTCGAGTATTAAAACACGAGCCAATGGCATGCAATGCCTTGGGGCTGCGGAAATTTGCATAGCGTACTCCGCCCTACTCCGTGAGTATAAAAGGAGGAAGTGAACGCAACCGCAGTATGTTTTCGCTTCGGAGCCAAGAGAACCTCTTCACTCCTCAAAGCTGAATCAAGACTCTTCGAGACGAGCGTCCTCTTCAGTGTTGGTGTGACGGCGGTACCCAGCGAGATTCTGCATTGCCTGCGATCTGTGCAGTGGTTTGCCAGACTTTGCGCTTCTCCCTGGTAGCCTCAGCGCTGAAAGAGTGAATTTCTCTCCTCTCTGTAAAAGAGCTGCACGCGGCACGTCTTTTTAAAGATGGCTCGCCCGTGCCCTTCTGGATGTGGTAGATTTCTGTCGTCATCTGATGGTCACGAACGCTGCTTTGTTTGCTTGGGCATTCAGCATGCAGCAGCAGCGTTCGTGGATGACTCATGTTCCTTCTGTGGGACCATGACCATCTCCACACTGAGGTCGCGGCTCAATGATCTCACTAGAGTGAGAGCCCCGGTCCCCCCTACTCGATCGGCTTCCTTCACGAGAGGGGGCCCGTCGACCCGGGGACCGGGCGATCTAACGGTGACGGTGTGGGATAAAGCCCCGACAATTCCTCGGGCCACACCTCCCGCCTCAGTGCGTGAGCCAGCGGGCGCTAGTTCGACTCGGTCGGTTGTCTCTTCGGCGGCACCGGCTGCTTCGAGCAGCGCCCCAGATGATGATGCGATGTCTATCACAGCATCACTAGGCGGGCTTGATTCCTCGGGAGAGGAAGATCCGGCTGCGTTGCCTCCTTCGGGAGTCCCAGCGTTGTCCGCGTCAGATCCCGAGATGACGGCCATGCTGTCTCGAGCCGCTGGGAGTATCGGGCTAGAATGGAAACCTCCATCCTGCCCCGACCTCTCACGGATGGATAATTGGTTTTTGGACAAGGCTGCCGCTGCAAAGCCACGGCCGACTCCAATACCTTTTTTCCCCGAGCTGCATGCGGAGTTATCGCGCTCTTGGGGGGCTCCTTTGTCCACTCGAGAGCGCGATCTCTCCCCCGCCTTTCCCCCCCTCGACGGCGGGGCCGCCCGTGGGTACACTGGGATGCCCCCGGTGGAGCGCTCTGTTGCGATGCAGCTGTGTCCACAGAGCGCCTCCACCCGTGGTCCTCCTAAGCACCCATCCAAAGCCTGTGGGTTCTCGTCTGCTATGGCGGCGCGATCCTACAGAGCGGCGGGACAGGCGGCCTCCGCTCTGCATGCTATGACCACTTTGCAGGTCTTCCAAGCGAAGTTGCTCAGAGACATGCACGAGGGCGGGACTGACACGACGGCATTCAAAGAACTGCGGTCCGCCACTGACCTTGCTCTCCGGGCAACGAAAGTGGCTGCTCGCGCCGTTGGTCAGGTGATGGCCACTAGCGTGGTTCAGGAGCGTCATCTGTGGCTCAACCTGTCGGATACGCGGAGCGCTGAGCGGACTCGTCTGCTCGACGCTCCGCTGTCCCAGGTTGGCCTTTTCGGCGGTGCGGTCGAGGACTTCGCCCATCAGTTCTCCACCGCCCAGAAGCAGACGGAGGCCATCAAACACATCCTGCCCCGACGACCAGCTGCTGCCTCCACCCAGTCGTCGGCACAGGCGCCTCCCCCTGCTCGCCGCCGAGGACGCCCCCCTGCGGCTCCCCTCCCTCCCGCCCGGCCCCAGCAGCAGCCTTCACCCGGGCCCCGGCGTCGAGGAGGCCGCAGGCCGGCGTCACAGCCCCCTCAGGCCGCTCGCCCCGCTAAACGCCAGGCCAAGCGAAGATCCTGACACGGGCCGCTCGGTGACGATCTCGAGTCTTTCACAGGAGGCGGTAGCAGGCCCCCTCCTTCCCCCGGTGGAGGGCCGGGGGAGAATCTTTTGTTCTCAGCTCCCCGCTGCTCACCCACGGGTGGGCAGCACCCTGAACTGGTTAAAGAAAGACTTGACATCCTCACTGAGCTCACAGACTGGAGTGAGTGCCCCCGATGCCCCAGGGTGTCGGCCCACTCACTCCTCTCTGTCTCGGAGGGCGCGGAAGGGTGCGTGTGTCGTCCCCGGGCTACACCAATCCCTTCCCCCTCTCTCGCCAGACCCCCGGCAGAACGGACCCCCGTGGAACGCTCCGCTTTCCCTGGTCCCTTCTGTCGGGGAGCGGGCTTCGACGCATCCGAGCGGGGTAACCCCTGCACGCGTGCCAGTCGACCCGCCACGCTGCCCCTCCGGGGGGACGTCTGTGGTTCACATGACCCCGTTGGCTCACTTCCTGGAAGCCTGGCTAGCGCTTCCCGGGGTATCCCGCTGGGTCATCAGAACGATCAGATTCGGCTACGCGATTCAGTTCGCACGGTCTCCTCCCCGCTTCAGGGGAGTTCGCTCCACGATAGTCGGTGGTATGCCCCAGTCCTGAGAGCGGAGATTGCGACCCTGCTGGCGAAGGGTGCAATCGAGACGGTCCCTCCAGCCGAGGTGAGGTCCGGGTTTTACAGCCCCTACTTCATTGTCCCCAAGAAGACCGGTGGGTTACGACCGATCCTGGACCTGCGCATTCTGAACCGTTCTCTCCATCGACTACCGTTCAAAATGCTCACGGCCAAGCGCATTTTCGAATGTGTTCGGTATCAGGATTGGTTTGCAGCGATCGACCTGAAGGACGCGTACTTCCATGTGTCCATCTTACCTCGACACAGACCGTTTCTTCGGTTTGCCTTCGAGGGCCAGGCATATCAGTACGCCGTTCTCCCATTCGGGTTAGCTCTGTCCCCTCGCGTCTTCACGAAGATCGTCGAGGCAGCCCTTGTTCCCCTTCGCGAACACGGGGTTCGCATCCTGAATTATCTCGACGACTGGCTGATACTAGCACACTCTCGAGCTCAGCTTTGCGAACACAGAGACTTGGTGCTCCGGCACCTAGCCCGTCTGGGCCTTCGGGTCAACCGAGAAAAGAGCAAACTTTGCCCCGTGCAGAGGATCTCTTTTCTCGGCGTGGAGATAGACTCGGTCGCCATGTCCGCGCAGCTCACGATCGAGCGCGCGCACTCACTGCTGACTTGTCTTCGTCAGTTCGAGGGCAAGAGTGCGGTTCCACTGAAACTTTTTCAGAGGCTCCTGGGGCATATGGCATCCGCGGCCGCGGCAACGCCGCTCGGTTTGCTTCATATGAGACCGCTTCAGCTGTGGCTTCGCGATCGAGTCCCGAGGTGGGCATGGCATCGCGGCTCGCTCCGAGTCCCAGTGACTCCGACATGCCGGCGAACCTTCTTCCCGTGGTCGAACCTCAGCTTTTTACGGACGGGCGTCCCTATTCAGCGAGTTTCCAGGCATCTCATCGTCTCCACGGATGCATCTACCACGGGGTGGGGTGCCATGTGCAATGGGCATGCAGCCGCCGGCTCCTGGACGGGGGCCCAGCGCCTCATGCACATCAATTGCCTCGAGCTGCTGGCAGTACGGCTCGCCCTGCACCGCTTCAGAGCGTTGCTCAAGGGCCAGCATGTGCTTGTCCGCTCAGACAACACTACGGCTGTAGCGTACATCAACCACCAGGGGGGTCTACGCTCGCGTCGGTTGTCGCAGCTCGCCCGCCACCTCTTGATATGGAGTCAGAAGCACCTGAGGTCCCTTCGTGCAGTTCACATTCCTGGAGACCGGAACTGGGCAGCCGACGAGCTGTCTCGGGTCCGCCCTATCTCCGGCGAGTGGCGACTCCATCCCCAGTCGGTCCAGCTGATCTGGAAAGAGTTCGGGGAGGCACAGATAGATCTGTTCGCCTCCCGGGACTCAGCCCACTGCGCCCAGTTTTATTCTCTGACCTGGGGCACTCTCGGTTCGGATGCGCTGGCGCACAGCTGGCCACGGGGCCCACGCAAGTATGCGTTTCCCCCAGTGAGCCTCCTTGCACGGGTGTTGTGCAAGATCAAGGAGGACGAGGAGCAGGTCTTGCTGGTAGCCCCCTACTGGCCCACCAAGACGTGGTTCTCCGATCTCATGCTCCTCGCGGCAGCACCTCCTTGGCCTATTCCTCTGAGACAAGACCTACTCTCTCAGAGACGGGGCACTCTGTGGCACCCTCGTCCCGATCTCTGGAGGCTGCACGTGTGGCTCCTGGACGGGACGAGGCAGGTTTGAGTTCGCTGCCACCTGCGGTGGCGGCAACCATCACTTCCGCAAGAGCGTTGTCCACGAGACACCTTTATGCGTTGAAGTGGAACCTCTTCGTCAATTGGTGCTCTTCTCGCGGAGAAGACCCCCGGAGATGTTCGATCAGTGTCGTGCTTTCCTTCCTGCAAGAGGGGTTGGAGCGCAGGCTGTCGCCCTCCACCCTTAAGGTTTACGTCGCGGCCATTGCCGCTTCTCATGAAGCAGTGGAAGGTAAGTCCTTAGGGAAGCACGACCTGGTCATCAGGTTCCTGAGGGGAGCGAGGAGGCTGCATCCGCCTCGTCCTCCCCTCGTACCCTCTTGGGACCTCTCGGTAGTTTTAAGTGCTCTGCAGAGGCATCCCTTTGAGCCTTTGCAATCAGTAGAGTTAAAGTTTCTGTCCATGAAGACAGCACTCCTGGTTGCATTGGCCTCCATCAAGAGGGTGGGGGACCTGCACGCATTCTCCGTTGACGAAGCGTGCCTGGAGTTCGGGCCGGCTTACTCTCACGTGATCCTGAGGCCCCGGCCTGGATATGTGCCCAAGGTTCCCACCACTCCCTTCCGGGACCAGGTGGTGAACCTGCAAGCGCTGCCCCCGGAGGAGGCAGACCCAGCCTTGGCACTGCTCTGTCCGGTACGTGCTCTCCGCACCTATGTCGACAGAACGCAGTGTTTCAGGACCTCAGACCAGCTCTTTGTCTGTCATGGAGGGAGCCAGAAGGGAAGGGCTCTCTCAAAGCAACGGCTGTCCCACTGGATAGTGGATGCCATTGCTTTGTCTTACCAGCAGCAAGGCCTTCCGTGCCCCCTTGGTGTGACGGCCCATTCCACTCGGAGTGTAGCCTCCTCTTGGGCTTTAGCGCACGGCGCCTCGCTAACAGACATCTGCAGAGCTGCAGGCTGGGCGACACCCAACACCTTCGCCAGATTCTATAATCTGCGAATTGAGCCGGTATCCTCTCACGTACTCGTTTCGGCCAGTTCTGGATCCGCTCAGGTGTCTTCGCTTGCTCGCCACTCCACTCCCCGGACTGGATAAGTGCGATATTTCCTCAGTTCTTCCATTGAAGTCTTGAGTCCTCCAGCACCGACGATGCGGGCACCACTGCGTGGCTCTGGATGCTAGCTAGGTGCCTCCATGCGCACGGTTCCCCATGGTAACTGTCTCATGTGTATTATCCACTGTAAGCCTCTCTGAGCATGTGTCTTCCCTTGGCAAGCCATCTGCCACCCCTGGAGTTTAAATCAGTAGCCATCTGCGGTTGGTACTCCAGTGTTCCATATGTGTCCCTAGGTGGCCATAGGTGTATTCTTAAGTCCTCCCTTCGGTAGGCAGCTGGTAGCATGTCCCCTTCGGGATATGTTTCCCAGTGTACCTTGGTAATCCTGTGTCAAAGTCGGATCCCCAAAAAAAAAAAAAAAAAAAAAAAAAGAGGTAAGGCTCGGGGGTTCAGTCTTTCGCAGGGCACTGGAAGACAGCTTGAAGATGGCGTGATGGCACAGACCCCCAATCTCCGTCACTTCTGACGTAACTCGAAGTGACTACGATAGGGAACGTCTCGGTTACGTATGTAACCCTCGTTCCCTGAGTAAGGGAACGGAGACGTTACGTCTCCCTGCCACTTCTGCTGTATCGCTGGGTAGAGGCCGAGTTCAGTCTTGGCTCCTCAGCGAAGACATACTGCGGTTGCGTTCACTTCCTCCTTTTATACTCACGGAGTAGGGCGGAGTACGCTATGCAAATTTCCGCAGCCCCAAGGCATTGCATGCCATTGGCTCGTGTTTTAATACTCGAAGAGGATTGGCTTTCTATGCGAAACCCCCAATCTCCGTCACTTCTGACGTAACGTCTCCGTTCCCTTACTCAGGGAACGAGGGTTACATACGTAACCGAGACGGTTTCAACCATAAAAAAATGGGTGATAGGTGGTCTTGTCCAAATGGAAACCGAATTAACAACATTTTTGCATCTGTTTTAATTATTTAAACCCACAGGTGGTCATATGTATGTATATATATATATATATATATATATATATATATGGACCGTATGCTATACCAGACAACTGGGCCTAAATTTAGAAACACTGAAAATGCAATTAGTTCTGCAAACCAAGAAATCTGTCAGTATCAAAACCTGGAGAGAGAAAAGTCTATTTATGGCTCTTCTTTTGGGTTTTAGCAATGAGAATAACACATGGCTATACTCTTAAAATTGATGTGTTGAAAACAACACAACCTGTGTTGACTTAACACACCTTTGTGTCTAGATAAGGACAACACATTTTGTGTTACTTTTAACTCAACCAATGTGTTATTCCTCTTCACACAGTGTGTTGTAATCGTTTACAGACTAATGTGTTATAGTTACACAATTCATGCTATATTTTTATCCAATCGAGCAAAACTTGTATACGAAGATGGTGTGTGACGCAGCCGTTACGTGATGTGATGACATCATCGTTTCACAAAATATACGGATTGGCTACACAAAACCGCAAGGGTGTCGTTTTCAGATTTATCCACTTTGGGACCCTGTTTCAAAAAATAGCGGTTTCACTCTCCCAAAATTCCGGATCCGTGTGGACGAAAGCCAATACGATAAAAAATGTATATGTATACAGCAAATCGCGTCTTCCTGTGGATGGGCCCTTAGATAGAAGCCTGGTCTTGTTAGTCCAAAATAGCTGCCCGGAGGCATTGCCAAGATGGCTGCTGAGTGGCATGACTTGCCTAAAAGAACTATGGCCCAGCTCACATGCCCATTCGATCCTGCTAAGTTTGTATAAAATGCCACTCGACTGTCAACAAATGATCACAAAAGGCATTTTGAAACCCTCTATTGCCAAATACAGACATGTTTCTAACCTCACACGCATCAAAGATATCCACTGATGATAAAAAGTTGTAGCGCGAGGGAATTTGCTCTTGAGAAGAATAACGGCTCACTAGTGACGCAAGCAGCAAAGTGTTGAGAGTCGATTGGACACTGTTGCGTTTTGTTTGTTTTTTAAAACACATTTAACACAAGATGACACAGAACGTGTTAAAATACCGGTGTTAAAAATTATTGTGTTAAGATTAAACATATTGTTTTATACCTGTTGAAGAGACTCCTTTATTAGAGATAAAGCTGTTTGTATATGGGTCAAAACCATGGTCAAAAATGGGATTTCGTTTCACAGGTTACTGTGCCATCATCCAATCAGCATTTTCCTGCGGTTTTAGAGCAGAAAAAAAGATCCTTCCTGTCTAAAAAGTATTAATAGGCCTACTGCGATATCATTCCAACTAATCTTAACCCTACAGCATTACTAAGCCAAAATGCTAAGCTGTTAGCTTTCTTACTGCCAGCTAACTAAAACATAGCAGGAAATGTTTCATTTGTCATTAGCAAATAATCCCTGCATTTAAAAGACACTTAACATTTTTATGATTAAGACTACAAGACAAAACGTAGGAATGCTAAAAGAAAGCTCTGTCCAGAGAGTTTTCAATGATGCCCGAAGAACCATTCTTGTTCCCCTATAAACTGTCAGTGATGCGTTCTTAAAATAACATTTTTTTTCCCTTAGAGTAAAGAACATTTTAAAAACATAAACAACCATTTTAACTTTAAATAACTTTCTGTGCAGGAAAGGTTCAAAGGATTTTAAAGGTTCTTCAAGGAACCATTTCGTGCTTGTGAACAATGTGCTTGTGTACTTTTGTCTATCTCTGAGTCACAGCAAGAGCAAAGGAGGCCCGTGCCATAAACGTGCCCTTGCCTACTCATACGACTCCTTCGGCACGCACTCCTGGCCAAACTAAACACCCTGTTATCCTCAGCCAACACGTGTCAGTCGCCTCACCTGTAGATCAGCACTTACATCCGACAAGTAAAAAAAAAAAAAAAAAAAAAAACGGCACTTTGTCCCTCTCTGTCCCTTCCCCTTAAGGAGCGGTGCGTGAGTCAGATTAAATAATCATTGGGACCGGGGTGCGTTTCACCTTGGGGACATATTGTCCCCTGTCAGTGGAACCTTCGGGGACAGAAGGCGGCTCGGCGGGGGAGCGTGGTGGGGAGCGCTCCGCTCTGATGAAATGGAGCTGGCTTAATGAAGGCATGGCCCGTGGCTTCCGCAGCTCTGCCATATGCTTCGCCAAATGCAAATGGCCCCCCAATTCAAACAACTTTTTCATCTTGATCTATGCAAATGTGTTTATAAATACGGGCTTATAAATATGGCATTTCACATTTTAAAGAGTGAACTAAAAACTTGAATCACCCAACCCCACCCCATACCCAATGAAAATGGCTGACGGACGTGGGGCGGATTAACGGCGTCCCAGGGGATGATATGGACACGTGAGCGCATGTTCAAAAGAAATGACAATTCATTAATTACAGTTAGAAACAATAGCTTGATATTTTTGTGCTACACTTATTTTTTTTTTTGCTTTCATTTTAAGAACATATTTATTAAAATCATAGATTAAAGGTTTCATATAGCCTACAATTTAATAACCTACCTCAATACAGTGTGACAACATGCCCCACTATTGTTGACAGGTTATTGTTTTTAAAGGGATAGTTCACCCAAAAAGGACAATTCTGTCATCATTTTCTCACCGTCATATTGTTCCAAACATGCATGAGTTTCTCTCTTCTCAAAAGAAGATATTTCAAAGAATGTTGGTAATCAAACAGTTGGCACCCTTTGACTTTCATTGTAGGAAAAAAGCGTTATTTTAAGGAATAATTCTAAAGGAATTGAGTAGGATTAGGCTTTGGTTGACAAGTAAATGTATGACAAGTAAATGTAACATGTGTAACAAGAACAGTGTAAAATGAAGTGTTACCAAAAAAACAAACAAAAAGAAAAAACAGCCTAGTGAGCCTATAGAAGTCGATGGGTGCCATCAACTGTCTGGTTATCAACATTCTTCAAAATATCTTCTTTTGTGTTCAACAGAAGAAAGAAACTCAAACAGGTTTGGAACAAAAATGTTTGACGACATTTTTGATTTTTGGGTGAACCATGCTCCCTTTAATGAATTTTGTTTTCCTGGCCAACAATGGTGGAAATGTCCAATAGCCTTCTAGAGCTTAAAGTAATCGACTTCAAAAAGAAACCGGAGCAAAAGTGTGACAACTTGTAGCCTTGGTCTGACTCTGGCCTATTTAATTATCAAGTAGCCTACCAACTTTTGCGTACAACTACAGCATGATGAGCTCCAGTCCAGTGAGCGCGCAGTGCCTGTGCTTGGTCTGATGGAGTTATTGTAACCTACAGGATCACTGTGAGCTCATTAGCCCGTGTGCTCCGGCGCTAATTTGGGGGGTTACGAACTGGATGTTAATTAATCACAAGGCTGGCAGAAAGCGATGGCCTAGCGTGCGGCTGTGAGCGTGCATATCAAGCAGGCTGCCGCGCCGCGCGCCCGAACAAGTGTTGTTGTTTGTGCGGAGCGTGAGAGTGCGCGCGCTGCAAGCTGCGAAGTGTTATTTGTGTAGAGCCAGACAGTGTGAGAGAGGAAAACAAATTGCAGGCTGAGATTATTTGCAAAGATATCTCATGACATGTGGTCCTGTAATTATTTTTAAAGTTTTTGGTCACTATTCAGATTTGGTATCGGCCAATATGACGAATGAACAAATCATATCAACACGCATTTTCTTTTAATAATAGGCATCAAATCAAGCATGCTCTTAGCTATATATAGATACACACTCTACTTTTTGCTCGAGTATGGATTATGATATGATGGACTACACTTTTGACTATCCTTTCTTGTCAGTTGCTTCCTTTATTTACGAGACGCAATGGCGCCATCTAGAGAATGAAATCGTACAGACGTACTGGACCTCATGTTTCATAGAACCATAAATATTATTCCCTTCCTGGTACATGCATCTATACTTAAATGTTATTATCATATTATTTGTGGTATTATTTCTCTGTTTGATATAAAAAAAAGATGTAAGAACAAGAACTTATTTAATAAATAAGGTTCAGCGCACAGTTGCAACAAACCCCTTTATTGTTATGCATACCCTCATGTGATTTAAGGAAGTTTTGTGTTGAAAGATTCATACTTGCAGCTTTCAAATGTATTTTTGCTCTCTATAGATCTGCAGCGGGAATTTAAAAAAAAGATAAATTAATGTCTACATTTTCTTACATAATGCAATATCAAAAATGATGAGGAATTTATTTTCCCCCTCTAGGGTCACAAAAAAATGCTTTAAGAAGTTATAAGCTGGTCACAGTTTATGACAATGTACTATTAAATCAGCCTCCAGTGATGCAAACCAATCAAACCACATTTAAATTGGAGGGGAAAAAAAGGAAAATGTTATGGTCTTATAATTAAAACTGGCTTAATTGACAACTATTTATCCCGCTGTATTCTGGCAACCTAAATTGGGTGAGGAAATCAATTATCATGGGAAGTCACACTAAAGATGCTAACAAGGTACACTGGGTGTTCATTTCAAGATTCAGCAATCAATGCTTAATGTATAACTGCACAGGTAATATCACAGTCTCATAACTAAAACCGTGGTTGTTAAAAAGAGCAAGTTGGAGAGGCTATGGGGGAGAAGAAACAAAATACAGGCTTCTTTGGAGAGCTACAATAGAGCTGCTGACGCCATGTGACAAAAGTGAAACCATTTGGAAGAAAATTGTGGTTTCATGAAACTAAAGTTGAGCTCATTGGATTGAAAGCAATTGTATTGGCAAAAACTAATTATAGCACAACACCAAGGTAACACCATCCATGTTGTTAAACGTAGTGCTGCTGCATGTGGATTTTCAGGAGGATCATTTTTGATGTTTAGTATGTATTAGTTTAGTATGTAAATGTATCATTTTAGTATGTATTTTTCCTTCCACCAGCAGTTTTCATCTGCAGTATTAACCTATTCAGACTCTGTGTCCATTACAATGGACATCACATCGTCCCCTTGGAATTGTAAGGTTCTGCGTTCTGAGCAGTTTTGAGATATTGAGCTTCTAAGTTTTTGCATTACATATAGGACAATTTATATGGGGAACAAGTTTCATTCAAACATGAAAATAACAGGGACCCTAAATGTATTCTAAACATACAATATCAAAATCCTCTCAAATTTGTAAATGGGGATTTTTGGAATGGGTCAAATGCAGATAGAACCTTCTAATTCTAAAAAAAAACACTTTTCGCCTAGAATTATAAGGTTCTCTATCTGCCAAAACATTATTTGAACATTAAATAAAAAAATAATAATGTTGTAACAATGTCTCAACATGTGTTAGAAAGTAAAATTTTATCCTTTCTGTGACATTTATTTAATATAAATTTTTAGCACTTCCATGTATTTAGGACATTTCAAATTAAGCAAGGTAGGTCTAAATATTTTCCCCAGTGCATAATCTTCATTTTTCATACCAATTTGGTGGGTAATTAAACACATTATTGCAGAAATTAGCTATACTTTAATCTTTCTTTTGCTTAGACAGAAAGCAGCCACTGTAATAAATCCGAGCAGGACTTTATTCCAGCTAAAGTGGGCCAGGTATAATGGCTTTCTCTCTAGACCTCAATATGGCTGAAATAACATGCAAACGTTTATTGTTGTAATTAAGACCCCATTAATTCAATTGTTAAATATTTGACCTATAAGCCTTAATATGGTAAAAATTAAGACATTTTAAGACTTTAAAAACTGCAAGAAAATCGACACGCTAAAGCAAATTAATTCATAAAGTTTAAGAATCATTGAAAAATTATTCACTGACTATATAATTGTCAGTCTTTGTCTGCACCATTCTGTCTTCGTCATCTTCACTACACTTCCCAGCATCCTCTTGTCTCCACACCTGAACTCACTCCCTCAATCATCCACCTGTTCATCATCCTGATCATCTGTGTCACCTGTCGTCACCTTGTTAGTGTTCATTTTGTATCTGTATTTAGTTCTCTCTGTTTCAGTCTGTGCTTGTCAGTTCTTGATTACGTTAGTGTGTGTAATCTTCTGCCAGTCTTCCTTGTACCTGTTTGGCGTTTTTGAGTAAATGTTTTGTATTGGAGCTTTGCGTCAGCCTCAGCCTGTCTTCATTCCACACTACACCGTGACAGAAGAACTGACCAAACATGGATTTCCTTGCAGTAAGACTAATGTGCCTTGAGCAGGGAAACAGCTCTCTTGAGGAACACTTGGGTAGGTTTTCCTGGATTTGGTACCTCAAACCAGTTTCCAAGATGACTGCCTCTGCACATTTCTGCTTGTGGGACTGAACAACACCACTCTAGCGCAGTTGTCTGTCTAGGGGAACCACCTCAAGGAAGCTTTGCCCAATCTGTGGAGGTGCTGGTATCCTGCGGATCAACCTTCACTGTCGATGACGTCACCAGCCCCACTCCAACGCCAGAGCCCGTCCAGCCCGAGCCCGTCTGCCTGAAGGGTCTTCACCGCCGTGGCCGCCTGAAGGGTTTTCACCATCCTGGCAACGCCCTCAGCCTGCTCCGCCCTGGTCACGCCCTCAGCCTGCTCTGCCATGTCCACGTCCTGCTCTGCTCTGGCCACGCCCTCAGCCTGCTCCGCCATGTCCATGTCCTGCTCTGCTCTGGCCACGCCCTCAGCCTGCTCCGCCACACCCTCGTCCTGCTCCACCCTAGTCATGCCCTCAGCCTGCTTCGCCATGTCCACGTCCTGCTCTGCTCTGGCCACGCCCTCAGCCTGCTCCGCCATGTCCACGTCCTGCTCTGCTCTGGCCACGCCCTCAGCCTGCTCCGCCATGTCCATGTCCTGCTCTGCTCTGTCCACGCCCTCAGCCTGCTCCGCCATGTCCACGTCCTGCTCTGCTCTGGCCACGCCCTCAGCCTGCTCCGCCATGTCCACGTCCTGCTCTGCTCTGGCCACGCCCTCAGCCTGCTCCGCCATGTCCATGTCCTGCTCTGCTCTGGCCACGCCCTCAGCCTGCTCCGCCACACCCTCGTCCTGCTCCACCCTAGTCATGCCCTCAGCCTGCTTCGCCATGTCCACGTCCTGCTCTGCTCTGGCCACGCCCTCAGCCTGCTCCGCCATGTCCACGTCCTGCTCTGCTCTGGCCACGCCCTCAGCCTGCTCCGCCATGTCCACGTCCTGCTCTGCTCTGGCCACGCCCTCAGCCTGCTCCGCCATGTCCATGTCCTGCTCTGCTCTGGCCACGCCCTCAGCCTGCTCCGCCACACCCTCGTCCTGCTCCACCCTAGTCATGCCCTCAGCCTGCTTCGCCATGTCCACGTCCTGCTCTGCTCTGGCCACGCCCTCAGCCTGCTCCGCCATGTCCATGTCCTGCTCTGCTCTGTCCACGCCCTCAGCCTGCTCCGCCATGTCCACGTCCTGCTCTGCTCTGGCCACGCCCTCAGCCTGCTCCGCCATGTCCACGTCCTGCTCTGCTCTGGCCACGCCCTCAGCCTGCTCCGCCATGTCCATGTCCTGCTCTGCTCTGGCCACGCCCTCAGCCTGCTCCGCCATGGCCACGCCCTCAGCCTGCTCCTCCACATCCTGCTCCGCCCTAGCCACGCCCTCAGCCTGCTCTGCCACGCCCTCGTCCTGCTCCGCTCTGGTCACGCCCTCAGCCTGCTCCGCCCTGGAGGCTTCCTGCTCTAATTCAGCCATGCCCTCGTCACCCTCCAGGGTGCCCACCCTCCACACCATTGATGGTCTACGGCGCGAAGTCGCGCCTTTGCAACACAGTCTTTTGTAACGCACCTTTTTCTCTCACAGTCTTCATCTGCACCATTCTGTCTTCATCTTCGCTACACTTCCCAGCATCCTCTTGTCTCCACACCTGAACTCACTCCCTTAATCATCCACCTGTTCATTGTCCTGATCATCTGAGTCACCTGTCGTCACCTTGTTAGTGTTAATTTTGTATCTGTATTTAGTTCCCTCTATTTCAGTCTGTGCTTGTCGGTTCTTGATTATGTTTCATGGATAGTGTGTGTAATCTTCTGCCAGTCTTCCTTGTACCTGTTTGGAGTTTTTGAGTAAATGTTTTGTATTGGAGCTTTGCTTCAGCCTGTCTTCATTCCACACTACAATGTGACAATCACAAAAAATGTCAGACTCCCTTTTTACTCACTCACTCACACACACACACACACACACACACACACACACACACACACACACACACATACACACACACGCACGCTCTCTCTCTATCACACAAACGAACACATTTTCTCACACATACGCACACGTACACACACACGTACACACACACACACACATGCATGCATGTTGAACACCACCAGGATCATTTTTGATGTTTAGTATGTAAATATATCATTTTAAAATGTATTTTTCCTTCCACCAGCAGTTTTCATCTGCAGTATTAACCCATTCAGACCCTGTGTCCATTACAATGGAACTTGCATGTCAGCCCCCTTTTTTTAACTTCTGGAGCATTTCACCTAGTTTAAAGCCTGCAGTCCATGAGATTGGACGTTTGTCATCCAATCAAATGCCAGTAAAGCTCTGCATGTAGTAATTATATGAAAGAAAACTCTACATTGAAGAGAAGCATGGCAGCACTTCACTCCAAACACAGAAGCAAGCAACATTTTCTAAGGTGTATTTATATTTTGTATGTATTTTTAACCAGTATTTCATAGTTTGTATATAAAATAGAAAAATTGAATTTATTAATTAAAGTTAAAAATAGACAGTAGGTTTGAAAGCCTGTTACTGAAGTCACATTTTCAGTGATGCTGATTGATGCTGACGTGGGATCTCAATATCTCAGCTCTGGAAGGGTCTAGAGCCTCCATTTTTGCACTCAGGTGTAAGTCTCATGGCCCTCTATCAGAATCCAGAGTTTTGAGAAGATTGGAGAAACTTAATTTTTCACCCGAAAAAAAAAATGAAAGGGATACCACTGTCGTTTTTTTTTTCGGGTCGAATTTCTGAGTTTCGATATCTCAGCTCTGGAAGGGTCTAGAGTCTTAATTTTTGCACTCAGGTCTAAGTCTCATGGCCCTCTATCAGAATCCAGAGTTTTGGGAAGATTGGAGAAACTTAATTTTTCGCCCCAAAAAAAAAAACGTAAGGGGTACCACTGTCGTTTTTTTTCGGGTCAAATTTTGAGTTTCGATATCTCAGCTCTGGAAGGGTCTAGAGACTCAATTTTTGCACTCAGGTCTAAGTCTCATGGCCCTCTATCAGAATCCAGAGTTTTGAGAAGATTGGAGAAACTAAATTTTTCGCCCGAAAAAAAAAACCTAAGGGGTACCACTGTTGTTGTTTTTTTTCGGGCCGAATTTTTGAGTTTCGATATCTCAGCTCTGGAAGGGGCTAGAGCCTCCATTTTTGCACTCAGGTCTAAGTCTCGTGACCCTCTATCAGAATCCAGAGTTTTGGGAGGATTGGAGAAACGTAATTTTTCGCCCGAAAAAAAAAACGTAAGGGGTACCACTGTCGGTTTTTTTTTCGGGCCGAATTTTTGAGTTTCGATATCTCAGCTCTGAAAGGGGCTAGAGCCTCCATTTTTGCACTCAGGTCTAAGTCTCATGGCCCTCTATCAGAATCCAGAGTTTTGGGAAGATTGGAGAAACTTAATTTTTCGCCCAAAAAAAAAAACCGTAAGGGGTACCACTGTCGTTTTTTTTTTCGGGCCGAATTTTTGAGTTTCGATATCTCAGCTCTGGAAGGGGCTAGAGCCTCCATTTTTGCACTCAGGTCTAAGTCTCATGGCCCTCTATCAGAATTTGGGAAGATTGGAGAAACTTAATTTTTCGCCTCAAAAAAAAAACGTAAGGGGTACCACTGTCGGTTTTTTTTTTCGGGCCGAATTTTTGAGTTTCGATATCTCAGCTCTGGAAGGGGCTAGAGCCTCCATTTTTGCACTCAGGTCTAAGTCTCATGGCCCTCTATCAGAATTTGGGAAGATTGGAGAAACTTAATTTTTCGCCCAAAAAAAAACGTAAGGGGTACCACTGTCGTTTTTTTTTTCGGGCCGAATTTTTGAGTTTCGATATCTCAGCTCTGGAAGGGGCTAGAGCCTCCATTTTTGCACTCAGGTCTAAGTCTCATGGCCCTCTATCAGAATTTGGGAAGATTGGAGAAACTTAATTTTTCGCCCAAAAAAAAAAAACGTAAGGGGTACCACTGTCGTTTTTTTTTTCGGGCCGAATTTTTGAGTTTCGATATCTCAGCTCTGGAAGGGGCTAGAGCCTCAATTTTTGCGCTCAGGTCTAAGTCTCATGGCCCTCTATCAGAATTTGGGGAGATTGGAGAAACTTAATTTTTGTCCCCCCCAAAAAAAAATGTAAGGGGTACCACTGTCGTTTTTTTTCGGGCCGAATTTTTGAGTTTCGATATCTCAGCTCTGGAAGGGGCTAGAGCCTCCATTTTTGCACTCAAGTCTAAGTCTCATGGCCCTCTATCAGAATCCAGAGTTTTTGGAAGATTGGAGAAACTTAATTTTTCTCCCCCCCAAAAAAAAAAAACGTAAGGGGTACCACTGTCGTTTTTTTTTTTCGGGCCGAATTTTTGAGTTTCGATATCTCAGCTCTGGAAGGGGCTAGAGCCTCCATTTTTGCACTCAGGTCTAAGTCTCATGGCCCTCTATCAGAATTTGGGAAGATTGGAGAAACTTAATTTTTCGCCCAAAAAAAAAAAACGTAAGGGGTACCACTGTCGTTTTTTTTTCGGGCCGAATTTTTGAGTTTCGATGTCTCAGCTCTGGAAGGGGCTAGAGCCTCCATTTTTGCACTCAGGTCTAAGTCTCATGGCCCTCTATCAGAATTTGGGAAGATTGGAGAAACTTAATTTTTCGCCCCCCAAAAAAAAACGTAAGGGGTACCACTGTCGTTTTTTTTTTTCGGGCCGAATTTTTGAGTTTCGATATCTCAGCTCTGGAAGGGGCTAGAGCCTCAATTTTTGCGCTCAGGTCTAAGTCTCATGGCCCTCTATCAGAATTTGGGGAGATTGGAGAAACTTAAATTTTCGCCCCAAAAAAAAAACGTAAGGGGTACCACTGTCGGGTTTTTTTTTCGGGCCGAATTTTTGAGTTTCGATATCTCAGCTCTGGAAGGGGCTAGAGCCTCAATTTTTGCGCTCAGGTCTAAGTCTCATGGCCCTCTATCAGAATTTGGGGAGATTGGAGAAACTTAAATTTTCGCCCCAAAAAAAAAACGTAAGGGGTACCACTGTCGGGTTTTTTTTTCGGGCCGAATTTTTGAGTTTCGATATCTCAGCTCTGGAAGGGGCTAGAGCCTCCATTTTTGCACTCAGGTCTAAGTCTCATGGCCCTCTATCAGAATCCAGAGTTTTGGGAAGATTGGAGAAACTTAATTTTTCTCCCCCCCAAAAAAAAATGTAAGGGGTACCACTGTCGTTTTTTTTTCGGGCCGAATTTTTGAGTTTCGATATCTCAGCTCTGGAAGGGGCTAGAGCCTCCATTTTTGCGCTCATGTCTAAGTCTCATGGCCCTCTATCAGAATTTGGGAAGATTGGAGAAACTTAATTTTTCGCCCCAAAAAAAAAACGTAAGGGGTACCACTGTCGTTTTTTTTTTCGGGCCGAATTTTTGAGTTTCAATATCTCAGCTCTGGAAGGGGCTAGAGTCTCCATTTTTGCACTCAGGTCTAAGTCTCATGGCCCTCTATCAGAATTTGGGAAGATTGGAGAAACTTAATTTTTCGCCCAAAAAAAAACGTAAGGGGTACCACTGTCGTTTTTTTTTCGGGCCGAATTTTTGAGTTTCGATATCTCAGCTCTGGAAGGGGCTAGAGCCTCAATTTTTGCGCTCAGGTCTAAGTCTCATGGCCCTCTATCAGAATTTGGGGAGATTGGAGAAACTTAAATTTTCGCCCCAAAAAAAAATGTTAGGGGTACCACTGTCGTTTTTTTTTTCGGGCCGAATTTTTGAGTTTCGATATCTCAGCTCTGGAAGGGGCTAGAGCCTCAATTTTTGCGCTCAGGTCTAAGTCTCATGGCCCTCTATCAGAATTTGGGAAGATTGGAGAAACTTAATTTTTCGCCCCAAAAAAAAAACCGTAAGGGGTACCACTGTCGTTTTTTTTTTTCGGGCCGAATTTTTGAGTTTCGATATCTCAGCTCTGGAAGGGGCTAGAGCCTCCATTTTTGCACTCAGGTCTAAGTCTCATGGCCCTCTATCATAATTTGGGAAGATTGGAGAAACTTAATTTTTCGCCCCAAAAAAAAAAACGTAAGGGGTACCACTGTCGTTTTTTTTTTTTCGGGCCGAATTTTTGAGTTTCAAAATCTCAGCTCTGGAAGGGGCTAAAGCCTCCATTTTTGCACTCAGGTCTAAGTCTCATGGCCCTCTATCAGAATTTGGGAAGATTGGAGAAACTTAATTTTTCGCCCAAAAAAAAAACGTAAGGGGTACCACTGTCGTTTTTTTTCGGGCCGAATTTTTGAGTTTCGATATCTCAGCTATGGAAGGGGCTAGAGCCTCCATTTTTGCACTCAGGTCTAAGTCTCATGGCCCTCTATCAGAATTTGGGAAGATTGGAGAAACTTAATTTTTCGCCCAAAAAAAAAAACGTAAGGGGTACCACTGTCGTTTTTTTTTTTTCGGGCCGAATTTTTGAGTTTCGATATCTCAGCTCTGGAAGGGGCTAGAGCCTCCATTTTTGCACTCAGGTCTAAGTCTCATGGCCCTCTATCAGAATTTGGGAAGATTGGAGAAACTTAATTTTTCGCCCAAAAAAAAAACGTAAGGGGTACCACTGTCGTTTTTTTTCGTGCCGAATTTTTGAGTTTCGATATCTCAGCTCTGGAAGGGGCTAGAGCCTCCATTTTTGCACTCAGGTCTAAGTCTCATGGCCCTCTATCAGAATTTGGGAAGATTGGAGAAACTTAATTTTTCGCCCAAAAAAAAAACGTAAGGGGTACCACTGTCGTTTTTTTTTTCGGGCCGAATTTTTGAGTTTCGATATCTCAGCTCTGGAAGGGGCTAGAGCCTCCATTTTTGCACTCAGGTCTAAGTCTCATGGCCCTCTATCAGAATTTGGGAAGATTGGAGAAACTTAATTTTTCGCCCAAAAAAAAAACGTAAGGGGTACCACTGTCGTTTTTTTTTCGGGCCAAATTTTTGAGTTTCGATATCTCAGCTCTGGAAGGGGCTAGAGCCTCCATTTTTGCACTCAGGTCTAAGTCTCATGGCCCTCTATCAGAATTTGGGAAGATTGGAGAAACTTAATTTTTCGCCCAAAAAAAACGTAAGGGGTACCACTGTCGTTTTTTTTTCGGGCCGAATTTTTGAGTTTCGATATCTCAGCTATGGAAGGGGCTAGAGCCTCCATTTTTGCACTCAGGTCTAAGTCTCATGGCCCTCTATCAGAATTTGGGAAGATTGGAGAAACTTAATTTTTCGCCCAAAAAAAAAACGTAAGGGGTACCACTGTCGTTTTTTTTTTCGGGCCGAATTTTTGAGTTTCGATATCTCAGCTCTGGAAGGGGCTAGAGCCTCCATTTTTGCACTCAGGTCTAAGTCTCATGGCCCTCTATCAGAATATGGGAAGATTGGAGAAACTTAATTTTTCGCCCAAAAAAAAAACGTAAGGGGTACCACTGTCGTTTTTTTTTTTCGGGCCGAATTTTTGAGTTTCGATATCTCAGCTCTGGAAGGGGCTAGAGCCTCCATTTTTGCACTCAGGTCTAAGTCTCATGGCCCTCTATCAGAATTTGGGAAGATTGGAGAAACTTAATTTTTCGCCCAAAAAAAAAAACGTAAGGGGTACCACTGTCGGTTTTTTTTTCGGGCTGAATTTTTGAGTTTCGATATCTCAGCTCTGGAAGGGGCTAGAGCCTCCATTTTTGCACTCAGGTCTAAGTCTCATGGCCCTCTGTCAGAATTTGGGAAGATTGGAGAAACTTAATTTTTCGCCCAAAAAAAAAAACGTAAGGGGTACCACTGTCGTTTTTTTTTTTCGGGCCGAATTTTTGAGTTTCGATATCTCAGCTCTGGAAGGGGCTAGAGCCTCCATTTTTGCACTCAGGTCTAAGTCTCATGGCCCTCTATCAGAATCCAGAGTTTTGAGAAGATTGGAGAAACTTAATTTTTCGCCCCAAAAAAAAAAACGTAAGGGGTACCACTGTCGTTTTTTTTTTCGGGCCGAATTTTTGAGTTTCGATATCTCAGCTATGGAAGGGGCTAGAGCCTCCATTTTTGCACTCAGGTCTAAGTCTCATGGCCCTCTATCAGAATTTGGGGAGATTGGAGAAACTTAATTTTTCGCCCAAAAAAAAAACGTAAGGGGTACCACTGTCGTTTTTTTTTTCGGGCCGAATTTTTGAGTTTCGATATCTCAGCTCTGGAAGGGGCTAGAGCCTCCATTTTTGCACTCAGGTCTAAGTCTCATGGCCCTCTATCAGAATTTGGGAAGATTGGAGAAACTTATTTTTTCTCCCAAAAAAAAAACGTAAGGGGTACCACTGTTGTTGTTTTTTCGGGCCGAATTTTTGAGTTTCGATATCTCAGCTCTGGAAGGGGCTAGAGCCTCCATTTTTGCAGTCAGGTCTAAGTCTCATGGCCCTCTATCAGAATTTGGGAAGATTGGAGAAACTTAATTTTTTGCCCCAAAAAAAAAAAACGTAAGGGGTACCACTGTCGTTTTTTTTTTCGGGCCGAATTTTTGAGTTTCGATATCTCAGCTCTGGAAGGGGCTAGAGCCTCCATTTTTGCACTCAGGTCTAAGTCTCATGGCCCTCTATCAGAATCCAGAGTTTTGGGAAGATTGGAGAAACTTAATTTTTCGCCCCAAAAAAAAAAACGTAAGGGGTACCACTGTTGTTTTTTTTTTCGGGCCGAATTTTTGAGTTTCGATATCTCAGCTCTGGAAGGGGCTAGAGCCTCCATTTTTGCACTCAGGTCTAAGTCTCATGGCCCTCTATCAGAATTTGGGAAGATTGGAGAAACTTAATTTTTCGCCCAAAAAAAAAAACGTAAGGGGTACCACTGTCGTTTTTTTTTCGGGCCGAATTTTTGAGTTTCGATATCTCAGCTCTGGAAGGGGCTAGAGCCTCAATTTTTGCACTCAGGTCTAAGTCTCATGGCCCTCTATCAGAATTTGGGAAGATTGGAGAAACTTAATTTTTCGCCCAAAAAAAAAAACGTAAGGGGTACCACTGTCGTTTTTTTTTTCGGGCCGAATTTTTGAGTTTCGATATCTCAGCTCTGGAAGGGGCTAGAGCCTCCATTTTTGCACTCAGGTCTAAGTCTCATGGCCCTCTATCAGAATCCAGAGTTTTGAGAAGATTGGAGAAACTTAATTTTTCGCCCCAAAAAAAAAAACGTAAGGGGTACCACTGTCGTTTTTTTTTTCGGGCCGAATTTTTGAGTTTCGATATCTCAGCTATGGAAGGGGCTAGAGCCTCCATTTTTGCACTCAGGTCTAAGTCTCATGGCCCTCTATCAGAATTTGGGAAGATTGGAGAAACTTAATTTTTCGCCCAAAAAAAAAACGTAAGGGGTACCACTGTCGTTTTTTTTTTCGGGCCGAATTTTTGAGTTTCGATATCTCAGCTCTGGAAGGGGCTAGAGCCTCCATTTTTGCACTCAGGTCTAAGTCTCATGGCCCTCTATCAGAATCCAGAGTTTTGAGAAGATTGGAGAAACTTAATTTTTCGCCCCAAAAAAAAACGTAAGGGGTACCACTGTCGTTTTTTTTTTCGGGCCGAATTTTTGAGTTTCGATATCTCAGCTCTGGAAGGGGCTAAAGCCTCCATTTTTGCACTCAGGTCTAAGTCTCATGGCCCTCTATCAGAATTTGGGAAGATTGGAGAAACTTAATTTTTCGCCCAAAAAAAAACCGTAAGGGGTACCACTGTCGTTTTTTTTCGGGCCGAATTTTTGAGTTTCGATATCTCAGCTATGGAAGGGGCTAGAGCCTCCATTTTTGCACTCAGGTCTAAGTCTCATGGCCCTCTATCAGAATTTGGGAAGATTGGAGAAACTTAATTTTTCGCCCAAAAAAAAAAAACGTAAGGGGTACCACTGTCGTTTTTTTTTTTCGGGCCGAATTTTTGAGTTTCAAAATCTCAGCTCTGGAAGGGGCTAAAGCCTCCATTTTTGCACTCAGGTCTAAGTCTCATGGCCCTCTATCAGAATTTGGGAAGATTGGAGAAACTTAATTTTTCGCCCAAAAAAAAACCGTAAGGGGTACCACTGTCGTTTTTTTTCGGGCCGAATTTTTGAGTTTCGATATCTCAGCTATGGAAGGGGCTAGAGCCTCCATTTTTGCACTCAGGTCTAAGTCTCATGGCCCTCTATCAGAATTTGGGAAGATTGGAGAAACTTAATTTTTCGCCCAAAAAAAAAAACGTAAGGGGTACCACTGTCGTTTTTTTTTTTTCGGGCCGAATTTTTGAGTTTCGATATCTCAGCTCTGGAAGGGGCTAGAGCCTCCATTTTTGCACTCAGGTCTAAGTCTCATGGCCCTCTATCAGAATTTGGGAAGATTGGAGAAACTTAATTTTTCGCCCAAAAAAAAAACGTAAGGGGTACCACTGTCGTTTTTTTTCGTGCCGAATTTTTGAGTTTCGATATCTCAGCTCTGGAAGGGGCTAGAGCCTCCATTTTTGCACTCAGGTCTAAGTCTCATGGCCCTCTATCAGAATTTGGGAAGATTGGAGAAACTTAATTTTTCGCCCAAAAAAAAAACGTAAGGGGTACCACTGTCGTTTTTTTTTTCGGGCCGAATTTTTGAGTTTCGATATCTCAGCTCTGGAAGGGGCTAGAGCCTCCATTTTTGCACTCAGGTCTAAGTCTCATGACCCTCTATCAGAATTTGGGAAGATTGGAGAAACTTAATTTTTCGCCCAAAAAAAAAACGTAAGGGGTACCACTGTCGTTTTTTTTCGGGCCGAATTTTTGAGTTTCGATATCTCAGCTCTGGAAGGGGCTAGAGCCTCCATTTTTGCACTCAGGTCTAAGTCTCATGGCCCTCTATCAGAATTTGGGAAGATTGGAGAAACTTAATTTTTCGCCCAAAAAAAAACGTAAGGGGTACCACTGTCGTTTTTTTTTCGGGCCAAATTTTTGAGTTTCGATATCTCAGCTCTGGAAGGGGCTAGAGCCTCCATTTTTGCACTCAGGTCTAAGTCTCATGGCCCTCTATCAGAATTTGGGAAGATTGGAGAAACTTAATTTTTCGCCCAAAAAAAACGTAAGGGGTACCACTGTCGTTTTTTTTTTCGGGCCGAATTTTTGAGTTTCGATATCTCAGCTATGGAAGGGGCTAGAGCCTCCATTTTTGCACTCAGGTCTAAGTCTCATGGCCCTCTATCAGAATTTGGGAAGATTGGAGAAACTTAATTTTTCGCCCAAAAAAAAAACGTAAGGGGTACCACTGTCGTTTTTTTTTTTCGGGCCGAATTTTTGAGTTTCGATATCTCAGCTCTGGAAGGGGCTAGAGCCTCCATTTTTGCACTCAGGTCTAAGTCTCATGGCCCTCTATCAGAATTTGGGAAGATTGGAGAAACTTAATTTTTTGCCCAAAAAAAAAAACGTAAGGGGTACCACTGTCGGTTTTTTTTTTCGGGCTGAATTTTTGAGTTTCGATATCTCAGCTCTGGAAGGGGCTAGAGCCTCCATTTTTGCACTCAGGTCTAAGTCTCATGGCCCTCTATCAGAATTTGGGAAGATTGGAGAAACTTAATTTTTCGCCCAAAAAAAAAAACGTAAGGGGTACCACTGTCGTTTTTTTTTTTCCGGGCCGAATTTTTGAGTTTCGATATCTCAGCTCTGGAAGGGGCTAGAGCCTCCATTTTTGCACTCAGGTCTAAGTCTCATGGCCCTCTATCAGAATCCAGAGTTTTGAGAAGATTGGAGAAACTTAATTTTTCGCCCCAAAAAAAAAACGTAAGGGGTACCACTGTCGTTTTTTTTTTCGGGCCGAATTTTTGAGTTTCGATATCTCAGCTATGGAAGGGGCTAGAGCCTCCATTTTTGCACTCAGGTCTAAGTCTCATGGCCCTCTATCAGAATTTGGGGAGATTGGAGAAACTTAATTTTTCGCCCAAAAAAAAAACGTAAGGGGTACCACTGTCGTTTTTTTTTTCGGGCCGAATTTTTGAGTTTCGATATCTCAGCTCTGGAAGGGGCTAGAGCCTCCATTTTTGCACTCAGGTCTAAGTCTCATGGCCCTCTATCAGAATCCAGAGTTTTGAGAAGATTGGAGAAACTTAATTTTTCGCCCCCAAAAAAAAACGTAAGGGGTACCACTGTCGTTTTTTTTTTCGGGCCGAATTTTTGAGTTTCGATATCTCAGCTCTGGAAGGGGCTAGAGCCTCCATTTTTGCACTCAGGTCTAAGTCTCATGGCCCTCTATCAGAATTTGGGAAGATTGGAGAAACTTATTTTTTCTCCCAAAAAAAAAACGTAAGGGGTACCACTGTTGTTGTTTTTTCGGGCCGAATTTTTGAGTTTCGATATCTCAGCTCTGGAAGGGGCTAGAGCCTCCATTTTTGCAGTCAGGTCTAAGTCTCATGGCCCTCTATCAGAATTTGGGAAGATTGGAGAAACTTAATTTTTTGCCCCCAAAAAAAAAACGTAAGGGGTACCACTGTCGTTTTTTTTTTCGGGCCGAATTTTTGAGTTTCGATATCTCAGCTCTGGAAGGGGCTAGAGCCTCCATTTTTGCACTCAGGTCTAAGTCTCATGGCCCTCTATCAGAATCCAGAGTTTTGGGAAGATTGGAGAAACTTAATTTTTCGCCCCAAAAAAAAAAACGTAAGGGGTACCACTGTTGTTTTTTTTTTCGGGCCGAATTTTTGAGTTTCGATATCTCAGCTCTGGAAGGGGCTAGAGCCTCCATTTTTGCACTCAGGTCTAAGTCTCATGGCCCTCTATCAGAATTTGGGAAGATTGGAGAAACTTAATTTTTCACCCAAAAAAAAAAACGTAAGGGGTACCACTGTCGTTTTTTTTTCGGGCCGAATTTTTGAGTTTCGATATCTCAGCTCTGGAAGGGGCTAGAGCCTCCATTTTTGCACTCAGGTCTAAGTCTCATGGCCCTCTATCAGAATTTGGGAAGATTGGAGAAACTTAATTTTTCGCCCAAAAAAAAAAACGTAAGGGGTACCACTGTCGTTTTTTTTTTCGGGCCGAATTTTTGAGTTTCGATATCTCAGCTCTGGAAGGGGCTAGAGCCTCCATTTTTGCACTCAGGTCTAAGTCTCATGGCCCTCTATCAGAATCCAGAGTTTTGAGAAGATTGGAGAAACTTAATTTTTCGCCCCAAAAAAAAAAACGTAAGGGGTACCACTGTCGTTTTTTTTTTCGGGCCGAATTTTTGAGTTTCGATATCTCAGCTCTGGAAGGGGCTAGAGCCTCCATTTTTGCACTCAGGTCTAAGTCTCATGGCCCTCTATCAGAATCCAGAGTTTTGAGAAGATTGGAGAAACTTAATTTTTCGCCCCCAAAAAAAACGTAAGGGGTACCACTGTCGTTTTTTTTTTCGGGCCGAATTTTTGAGTTTCGATATCTCAGCTCTGGAAGGGGCTAGAGCCTCCATTTTTGCACTCAGGTCTAAGTCTCATGGCCCTCTATCAGAATTTGGGAAGATTGGAGAAACTTAATTTTTCGCCCAAAAAAAAAACGTAAGGGGTACCACTGTCGTTTTTTTTTTTCGGGCCGAATTTTTGAGTTTCGATATCTCAGCTCTGGAAGGGGCTAGAGCCTCCATTTTTGCACTCAGGTCTAAGTCTCATGGCCCTCTATCAGAATCCAGAGTTTTGGGAAGATTGGAGAAACTTAATTTTTCGCCCCCCCAAAAAAAACGTAAGGGGTACCACTGTCGTTTTTTTTTCGGGCCGAATTTTTGAGTTTCGATATCTCAGCTCTGGAAGGGGCTAGAGCCTCCATTTTTGCACTCAGGTCTAAGTCTCATGGCCCTCTATCAGAATTTGGGAAGATTGGAGAAACTTAATTTTTCGCCCAAAAAAAAAACGTAAGGGGTACCACTGTCGTTTTTTTTTTTCGGGCCGAATTTTTGAGTTTCGATATCTCAGCTCTGGAAGGGGCTAGAGCCTCCATTTTTGCACTCAGGTCTAAGTCTCATGGCCCTCTATCAGAATCCAGAGTTTTGAGAAGATTGGAGAAACTTAATTTTTCGCCCCCAAAAAAAACGTAAGGGGTACCACTGTCGTTTTTTTTTTCGGGCCGAATTTTTGAGTTTCGATATCTCAGCTCTGGAAGGGGCTAGAGCCTCCATTTTTGCACTCAGGTCTAAGTCTCATGGCCCTCTATCAGAATTTGGGAAGATTGGAGAAACTTATTTTTTCTCCCAAAAAAAAAACGTAAGGGGTACCACTGTCGTTTTTTTTTTCGGGCCGAATTTTTGAGTTTCGATATCTCAGCTCTGGAAGGGGCTAGAGCCTCCATTTTTGCAGTCAGGTCTAAGTCTCATGGCCCTCTATCAGAATTTGGGAAGATTGGAGAAACTTAATTTTTTGCCCCAAAAAAAAAACGTAAGGGGTACCACTGTCGTTTTTTTTTTTTTCGGGCCGAATTTTTGAGTTTCGATATCTCAGCTCTGGAAGGGGCTAGAGCCTCCATTTTTGCACTCAGGTCTAAGTCTCATGGCCCTCTATCAGAATCCAGAGTTTTGGGAAGATTGGAGAAACTTAATTTTTCGCCCCCCCAAAAAAAACGTAAGGGGTACCACTGTCGTTTTTTTTTCGGGCCGAATTTTTGAGTTTCGATATCTCAGCTCTGGAAGGGGCTAGAGCCTCCATTTTTGCACTCAGGTCTAAGTCTCATGGCCCTCTATCAGAATTTGGGAAGATTGGAGAAACTTAATTTTTCGCCCAAAAAAAAAACGTAAGGGGTACCACTGTCGTTTTTTTTTTTCGGGCCGAATTTTTGAGTTTCGATATCTCAGCTCTGGAAGGGGCTAGAGCCTCCATTTTTGCACTCAGGTCTAAGTCTCATGGCCCTCTATCAGAATTTGGGAAGATTGGAGAAACTTAATTTTTCACCCAAAAAAAAACGTAAGGGGTACCACTGTCGTTTTTTTTTCGGGCCGAATTTTTGAATTTCGATATCTCAGCTCTGGAAGGGGCTAGAGCCTCCATTTTTGCACTCAGGTCTAAGTCTCATGGCCCTCTATCAGAATTTGGGAAGATTGGAGAAACTTAATTTTTCGCCCAAAAAAAAAACGTAAGGGGTACCACTGTCGTTTTTTTTTTCGGGCCGAATTTTTGAGTTTAGATATCTCAGCTCTGGAAGGGGCTAGATCCTCCATTTTTGCACTCAGGTCTAAGTCTCATGGCCCTCTATCAGAATTTGGGAAGATTGGAGAAACTTAATTTTTTGCCCAAAAAAAACGTAAGGGGTACCACTGTCGTTTTTTTTTTCGGGCCGAATTTTTGAGTTTCGATATCTCAGCTATGGAAGGGGCTAGAGCCTCCATTTTTGCACTCAGGTCTAAGTCTCATGGCCCTCTATCAGAATTTGGGAAGATTGGAGAAACTTAATTTTTCGCCCAAAAAAAAAACGTAAGGGGTACCACTGTCGTTTTTTTTTTCGGGCCGAATTTTTGAGTTTCGATATCTCAGCTCTGGAAGGGGCTAGAGCCTCCATTTTTGCACTCAGGTCTAAGTCTCATGGCCCTCTATCAGAATTTGGGAAGATTGGAGAAACTTATTTTTTCTCCCAAAAAAAAAAACGTAAGGGGTACCACTGTCGTTTTTTTTTCGGGCCGAATTTTTGAGTTTCGATATATCAGCTCTGGAAGGGGCTAGAGCCTCCATTTTTGCACTCAGGTCTAAGTCTCATGGCCCTCTATCAGAATTTGGGAAGATTGGAGAAACTTAATTTTTCGCCCAAAAAAAAAAACGTAAGGGGTACCACTGTCGTTTTTTTTTTCGGGCCGAATTTTTGAGTTTCGATATCTCAGCTCTGGAAGGGGCTAGAGCCTCAATTTTTGCACTCAGGTCTAAGTCTCATGGCCCTCTATCAGAATCCAGAGTTTTGAGAAGATTGGAGAAACTTAATTTTTCGCCCCCAAAAAAAAACGTAAGGGGTACCACTGTCGTTTTTTTTTTCGGGCCGAATTTTTGAGTTTCGATATCTCAGCTATGGAAGGGGCTAGAGCCTCCATTTTTGCACTCAGGTCTAAGTCTCATGGCCCTCTATCAGAATTTGGGGAGATTGGAGAAACTTAATTTTTCGCCCAAAAAAAAAACGTAAGGGGTACCACTGTCGTTTTTTTTTCGGGCCGAATTTTTGAGTTTCGATATCTCAGCTCTGGAAGGGGCTAGAGCCTCCATTTTTGCACTCAGGTCTAAGTCTCATGGCCCTCTATCAGAATCCAGAGTTTTGAGAAGATTGGAGAAACTTAATTTTTCGCCCCCAAAAAAAAACGTAAGGGGTACCACTGTCGTTTTTTTTTTTCGGGCCGAATTTTTGAGTTTCGATATCTCAGCTCTGGAAGGGGCTAGAGCCTCCATTTTTGCAGTCAGGTCTAAGTCTCATGGCCCTCTATCAGAATTTGGGAAGATTGGAGAAACTTAATTTTTTGCCCAAAAAAAAAAAACGTAAGGGGTACCACTGTCGTTTTTTTTTTTTCGGGCCGAATTTTTGAGTTTCGATATCTCAGCTCTGGAAGGGGCTAGAGCCTCCATTTTTGCACTCAGGTCTAAGTCTCATGGCCCTCTATCAGAATCCAGAGTTTTGGGAAGATTGGAGAAACTTAATTTTTCGCCCCCCCAAAAAAAAAGTAAGGGGTACCACTGTCGTTTTTTTTTTCGGGCCGAATTTTTGAGTTTCGATATCTCAGCTCTGGAAGGGGCTAGAGCCTCCATTTTTGCACTCAGGTCTAAGTCTCATGGCCCTCTATCAGAATTTGGGAAGATTGGAGAAACTTAATTTTTCGCCCAAAAAAAAAAACGTAAGGGGTACCACTGTCGTTTTTTTTTTTCTGGCCGAATTTTGGAGTTTCGATATCTCAGCTCTGGAAGGGGCTAGAGCCTCCATTTTTGCACTCAGGTCTAAGTCTCATGGCCCTCTATCAGAATTTGGGAAGATTGGAGAAACTTAATTTTTCACCCAAAAAAAAACGTAAGGGGTACCACTGTCGTTTTTTTTTCGGGCCGAATTTTTGAGTTTCGATATCTCAGCTCTGGAAGGGGCTAGAGCCTCCATTTTTGCACTCAGGTCTAAGTCTCATGGCCCTCTATCAGAATTTGGGAAGATTGGAGAAACTTAATTTTTCGCCCAAAAAAAAAACGTAAGGGGTACCACTGTCGTTTTTTTTTTCGGGCCGAATTTTTGAGTTTCGATATCTCAGCTCTGGAAGGGGCTAGAGCCTCCATTTTTGCACTCAGGTCTAAGTCTCATGGCCCTCTATCAGAATTTGGGAAGATTGGAGAAACTTATTTTTTCTCCCAAAAAAAAAAAGTAAGGGGTACCACTGTGGGTTTTTTTTTCGGGCCGAATTTTTGAGTTTCGATATCTCAGCTCTGGAAGGGGCTAGAGCCTCCATTTTTGCAGTCAGGTCTAAGTCTCATGGCCCTCTATCAGAATTTGGGAAGATTGGAGAAACTTAATTTTTTGCCCAAAAAAAAACGTAAGGGGTACCACTGTCGTTTTTTTTTTTCGGGCCGAATTTTTGAGTTTCGATATCTCAGCTCTGGAAGGGGCTAGAGCCTCCATTTTTGCACTCAGGTCTAAGTCTCATGGCCCTCTATCAGAATCCAGAGTTTTGGGAAGATTGGAGAAACTTAATTTTTCGCCCCCCAAAAAAAAACGTAAGGGGTACCACTGTCGTTTTTTTTTTCGGGCCGAATTTTTGAGTTTCGATATCTCAGCTCTGGAAGGGGCTAGAGCCTCCATTTTTGCACTCAGGTCTAAGTCTCATGGCCCTCTATCAGAATTTGGGAAGATTGGAGAAACTTAATTTTTCGCCCAAAAAAAAAAACGTAAGGGGTACCACTGTCGTTTTTTTTTTTCTGGCCGAATTTTGGAGTTTCGATATCTCAGCTCTGGAAGGGGCTAGAGCCTCCATTTTTGCACTCAGGTCTAAGTCTCATGGCCCTCTATCAGAATTTGGGAAGATTGGAGAAACTTAATTTTTCACCCAAAAAAAACGTAAGGGGTACCACTGTCGTTTTTTTTTTCGGGCCGAATTTTTGAGTTTCGATATCTCAGCTCTGGAAGGGGCTAGAGCCTCCATTTTTGCACTCAGGTCTAAGTCTCATGGCCCTCTATCAGAATTTGGGAAGATTGGAGAAACTTAATTTTTCGCCCAAAAAAAAAACGTAAGGGGTACCACTGTCGTTTTTTTTTTCGGGCCGAATTTTTGAGTTTCGATATCTCAGCTCTGGAAGGGGCTAGAGCCTCCATTTTTGCACTCAGGTCTAAGTCTCATGGCCCTCTATCAGAATTTGGGAAGATTGGAGAAACTTAATTTTTCGCCCAAAAAAAAAAAGTAAGGGGTACCACTGTCGTTTTTTTTTCGGGCCGAATTTTTGAGTTTCGATATCTCAGCTCTGGAAGGGGCTAGAGCCTCCATTTTTGCAGTCAGGTCTAAGTCTCATGGCCCTCTATCAGAATTTGGCAAGATTGGAGAAACTTAATTTTTCGCCCAAAAAAAAAACGTAAGGGGTACCACTGTCGTTTTTTTTTCGGGCCGAATTTTTGAGTTTCGATATCTCAGCTCTGGAAGGGACTAGACCCTCCATTTTTGCACTCAGGTCTAAGTCTCATGGCCCTCTATCAGAATCCAGAGTTTTGGGAAGATTGGAGAAACTTAATTTTTCGCCCCAAAAAAAAAAAACGTAAGGGGTACCACTGTCGTTTTTTTTTTCGGGCCGAATTTTTGAGTTTCGATATCTCAGCTCTGGAAGGGGCTAGAGCCTCCATTTTTGCACTCAGGTCTAAGTCTCATGGCCCTCTATCAGAATTTGGGAAGATTGGAGAAACTTAATTTTTCGCCCAAAAAAAAAAACATAAGGGGTACCACTGTCGTTTTTTTTTTCGGGCCGAATTTTTGAGTTTCGATATCTCAGCTCTGGAAGGGGCTAGAGCCTCCATTTTTGCACTCAGGTCTAAGTCTCATGGCCCTCTATCAGAATTTGGGAAGATTGGAGAAACTTAATTTTTCGCCCAAAAAAAAAACGTAAGGGGTACCACTGTCGTTTTTTTTTCGGGCCGAATTTTTGAGTTTCGATATCTCAGCTCTGGAAGGGGCTAGAGCCTCCATTTTTGCACTCAGGTCTAAGTCTCATGGCCCTCTATCAGAATTTGGGAAGATTGGAGAAACTTAATTTTTCGCCCAAAAAAAACGTAAGGGGTACCACTGTCGTTTTTTTTTCGGGCCGAATTTTTGAGTTTCGATATCTCAGCTATGGAAGGGGCTAGAGCCTCCATTTTTGCACTCAGTTCTAAGTCTCATGGCCCTCTATCAGAATTTGGGAAGATTGGAGAAACTTAATTTTTCGCCCAAAAAAAAAAAACGTAAGGGGTACCACTGTCGTTTTTTTTTTCGGGCCGAATATTTGAGTTTCGATATCTCAGCTCTGGAAGGGGCTAGAGCCTCCATTTTTGCACTCAGGTCTAAGTCTCATGGCCCTCTATCAGAATTTGGGAAGATTGGAGAAACTTAATTTTTCGACCAAAAAAAAAACGTAAGGGGTACCACTGTCGTTTTTTTTTTTCGGGCCGAATTTTTGAGTTTCGATATCTCAGCTCTGGAAGGGGCTAGAGCCTCCATTTTTGCACTCAGGTCTAAGTCTCATGGCCCTCTATCAGAATTTGGGAAGATTGGAGAAACTTAATTTTTCGCCCCAAAAAAAAAACGTAAGGGGTACCACTGTCGTTTTTTTTTTTCGGGCCGAATTTTTGAGTTTCGATATCCCAGCTCTGGAAGGGGCTAGAGCCTCCATTTTTGCACTCAGGTCTAAGTCTCATGGCCCTCTATCAGAATTTGGGAAGATTGGAGAAACTTATTTTTTCTCCCAAAAAAAAAACGTAAGGGGTACCACTGTCGTTTTTTTTTCGGGCCGAATTTTTGAGTTTCGATATCTCAGCTCTGGAAGGGGCTAGAGCCTCCATTTTTGCAGTCAGGTCTAAGTCTCATGGCCCTCTATCAGAATTTGGGAAGATTGGAGAAACTTAATTTTTTGCCCCAAAAAAAAAAAACGTAAGGGGTACCACTGTCGTTTTTTTTTTTCGGGCCGAATTTTTGAGTTTCGATATCTCAGCTCTGGAAGGGGCTAGAGCCTCCATTTTTGCACTCAGGTCTAAGTCTCATGGCCCTCTATCAGAATCCAGAGTTTTGGGAAGATTGGAGAAACTTAATTTTTCGCCCCCCAAAAAAAAAACGTAAGGGGTACCACTGTCGTTTTTTTTTCGGGCCGAATTTTTGAGTTTCGATATCTCAGCTCTGGAAGGGGCTAGAGCCTCCATTTTTGCACTCAGGTCTAAGTCTCATGGCCCTCTATCAGAATTTGGGAAGATTGGAGAAACTTAATTTTTCGCCCAAAAAAAAAACTTAAGGGGTACCACTGTCGTTTTTTTTTTCGGGCCGAATTTTTGAGTTTCGATATCTCAGCTATGGAAGGGGCTAGAGCCTCCATTTTTGCACTCAGGTCTAAGTCTCATGGCCCTCTATCAGAATTTGGGGAGATTGGAGAAACTTAATTTTTCGCCCAAAAAAAAAAAACGTAAGGGGTACCACTGTCGTTTTTTTTTCGGGCCGAATTTTTGAGTTTCGATATCTCAGCTCTGGAAGGGGCTAGAGCCTCCATTTTTGCACTCAGGTCTAAGTCTCATGGCCCTCTATCAGAATTTGGGAAGATTGGAGAAACTTAATTTTTCGCCCAAAAAAAAAAACGTAAGGGGTACCACTATCGTTTTTTTTTTTCTGGCCGAATTTTGGAGTTTCGATATCTCAGCTCTGGAAGGGGCTAGAGCCTCCATTTTTGCACTCAGGTCTAAGTCTCATGGCCCTCTATCAGAATTTGGGAAGATTGGAGAAACTTAATTTTTCACCCAAAAAAAAACGTAAGGGGTACCACTGTCGTTTTTTTTTTCGGGCCGAATTTTTGAGTTTCGATATCTCAGCTCTGGAAGGGGCTAGAGCCTCCATTTTTGCACTCAGGTCTAAGTCTCATGGCCCTCTATCAGAATTTGGGAAGATTGGAGAAACTTAATTTTTCGCCCAAAAAAAAACGTAAGGGGTACCACTGTCGTTTTTTTTTTCGGGCCGAATTTTTGAGTTTCGATATCTCAGCTCTGGAAGGGGCTAGAGCCTCCATTTTTGCACTCAGGTCTAAGTCTCATGGCCCTCTATCAGAATTTGGGAAGATTGGAGAAACTTAATTTTTCGCCCAAAAAAAAAAACGTAAGGGGTACCACTGTCGTTTTTTTTTTCGGGCCGAATTTTTGAGTTTCGATATCTCAGCTCTGGAAGGGGCTAGAGCCTCCATTTTTGCACTCAGGTCTAAGTCTCATGGCCCTCTATCAGAATATGGGAAGATTGGAGAAACGTAATTTTTCGCCCAAAAAAAAAACGTAAGGGGTACCACTGTCGTTTTTTTTTTTCGGGCCGAATTTTTGAGTTTCGATATCTCAGCTCTGGAAGGGGCTAGAGCCTCCATTTTTGCACTCAGGTCTAAGTCTTATGGCCCTCTATCAGAATTTGGGAAGATTGGAGAAAATTATTTTTTCTCCCAAAAAAAAAAACGTAAGGGGTACCACTGTCGTTTTTTTTTCGGGCCGAATTTTTGAGTTTCGATATATCAGCTCTGGAAGGGGTTAGAGCCTCCATTTTTGCACTCAGGTCTAAGTCTTATGGCCCTCTATCAGAATTTGGGAAGATTGGAGAAAATTATTTTTTCTCCCAAAAAAAAAACGTAAGGGGTACCACTGTCGTTTTTTTTTCGGGCCGAATTTTTGAGTTTCGATATATCAGCTCTGGAAGGGGCTAGAGCCTCCAATTTTGCACTCAGGTCTAAGTCTCATTGCCCTCTATCAGAATTTGGGAAGATTGGAGAAACTTAATTTTTCGCCCAAAAAAAAAACGTAAGGGGTACCACTGTCGTTTTTTTTTCCGGGCCGAATTTTTGAGTTTCGATATCTCAGCTCTGGAAGGGGCTAGAGCCTCCATTTTTGCACTCAGGTCTAAGTCTCATGGCCCTCTATCAGAATCCAGAGTTTTGAGAAGATTGGAGAAACTTAATTTTTCGCCCAAAAAAAAAACGTAAGGGGTACCACTGTCGTTTTTTTTTTCGGGCCGAATTTTTGAGTTTCGATATCTCAGCTATGGAAGGGGCTAGAGCCTCCATTTTTGCACTCAGGTCTAAGTCTCATGGCCCTCTATCAGAATTTGGGAAGATTGGAGAAACTTAATTTTTCGCCCAAAAAAAAAAACGTAAGGGGTACCACTGTCGTTTTTTTTTTCGGGCCGAATTTTTGAGTTTCGATATCTCAGCTCTGGAAGGGGCTAGAGCCTCCATTTTTGCACTCAGGTCTAAGTCTCATGGCCCTCTATCAGAATTTGGGAAGATTGGAGAAACTTAATTTTTCGCCCAAAAAAAAAAACGTAAGGGGTACCACTGTCGTTTTTTTTTTTCGGGCCGAATTTTGGAGTTTCGATATCTCAGCTCTGGAAGGGGCTAGAGCCTCCATTTTTGCACTCAGGTCTAAGTCTCATGGCCCTCTATCAGAATCCAGAGTTTTGGGAAGATTGGAGAAACTTAATTTTTCGCCCCCCAAAAAAAAACGTAAGGGGTACCACTGTCGTTTTTTTTTTCGGGCCGAATTTTTGAGTTTCGATATCTCAGCTCTGGAAGGGGCTAGAGCCTCCATTTTTGCACTCAGGTCTAAGTCTCATGGCCCTCTATCAGAATTTGGGAAGATTGGAGAAACTTAATTTTTCGCCCAAAAAAAAAAAACGTAAGGGGTACCACTGTCGTTTTTTTTTTTCTGGCCGAATTTTGGAGTTTCGATATCTCAGCTCTGGAAGGGGCTAGAGCCTCCATTTTTGCACTCAGGTCTAAGTCTCATGGCCCTCTATCAGAATTTGGGAAGATTGGAGAAACTTAATTTTTCACCCAAAAAAAACCGTAAGGGGTACCACTGTCGTTTTTTTTTCGGGCCGAATTTTTGAGTTTCGATATCTCAGCTCTGGAAGGGGCTAGAGCCTCCATTTTTGCACTCAGGTCTAAGTCTCATGGCCCTCTATCAGAATTTGGGAAGATTGGAGAAACTTAATTTTTCGCCCAAAAAAAAACGTAAGGGGTACCACTGTCGTTTTTTTTTCGGGCCGAATTTTTGAGTTTCGATATCTCAGCTCTGGAAGGGGCTAGAGCCTCCATTTTTGCACTCAGGTCTAAGTCTCATGGCCCTCTATCAGAATTTGGGAAGATTGGAGAAACTTAATTTTTTGCCCAAAAAAAAAAACGTAAGGGGTACCACTGTCGTTTTTTTTTTCGGGCCGAATTTTTGAGTTTCGATATCTCAGCTCTGGAAGGGGCTAGAGCCTCCATTTTTGCACTCAGGTCTAAGTCTCATGGCCCTCTATCAGAATATGGGAAGATTGGAGAAACGTAATTTTTCGCCCAAAAAAAAAACGTAAGGGGTACCACTGTCGTTTTTTTTTTTCGGGCCGAATTTTTGAGTTTCGATATCTCAGCTCTGGAAGGGGCTAGAGCCTCCATTTTTGCACTCAGGTCTAAGTCTTATGGCCCTCTATCAGAATTTGGGAAGATTGGAGAAAATTATTTTTTCTCCCAAAAAAAAAAACGTAAGGGGTACCACTGTCGTTTTTTTTTCGGGCCGAATTTTTGAGTTTCGATATATCAGCTCTGGAAGGGGCTAGAGCCTCCATTTTTGCACTCAGGTCTAAGTCTTATGGCCCTCTATCAGAATTTGGGAAGATTGGAGAAAATTATTTTTTCTCCCAAAAAAAAAAACGTAAGGGGTACCACTGTCGTTTTTTTTTTCGGGCCGAATTTTTGAGTTTCGATATATCAGCTCTGGAAGGGGCTAGAGCCTCCAATTTTGCACTCAGGTCTAAGTCTCATTGCCCTCTATCAGAATTTGGGAAGATTGGAGAAACTTAATTTTTCGCCCAAAAAAAAAACGTAAGGGGTACCACTGTCGTTTTTTTTTCCGGGCCGAATTTTTGAGTTTCGATATCTCAGCTCTGGAAGGGGCTAGAGCCTCCATTTTTGCACTCAGGTCTAAGTCTCATGGCCCTCTATCAGAATCCAGAGTTTTGAGAAGATTGGAGAAACTTAATTTTTCGCCCCAAAAAAAAAACGTAAGGGGTACCACTGTCGTTTTTTTTTTCGGGCCGAATTTTTGAGTTTCGATATCTCAGCTATGGAAGGGGCTAGAGCCTCCATTTTTGCACTCAGGTCTAAGTCTCATGGCCCTCTATCAGAATTTGGGAAGATTGGAGAAACTTAATTTTTCGCCCAAAAAAAAAACGTAAGGGGTACCACTGTCGTTTTTTTTTCGGGCCGAATTTTTGAGTTTCGATATCTCAGCTCTGGAAGGGGCTAGAGCCTCCATTTTTGCACTCAGGTCTAAGTCTCATGGCCCTCTATCAGAATCCAGAGTTTTGAGAAGATTGGAGAAACTTAATTTTTCGCCCCAAAAAAAAAACGTAAGGGGTACCACTGTCGTTTTTTTTTTCGGGCCGAATTTTTGAATTTCGATATCTCAGCTCTGGAAGGGGCTAGAGCCTCCATTTTTGCACTCAGGTCTAAGTCTCATGGCCCTCTATCAGAATTTGGGAAGATTGGAGAAACTTATTTTTTCTCCCAAAAAAAAAACGTAAGGGGTACCACTGTCGTTTTTTTTTCGGGCCGAATTTTTGAGTTTCGATATCTCAGCTCTGGAAGGGGCTAGAGCCTCCATTTTTGCACTCAGGTCTAAGTCTCATGGCCCTCTATCAGAATTTGGGAAGATTGGAGAAACTTAATTTTTCGCCCAAAAAAAAAAACGTAAGGGGTACCACTGTCGTTTTTTTTTTTTCGGGCCGAATTTTGGAGTTTCGATATCTCAGCTCTGGAAGGGGCTAGAGCCTCCATTTTTGCACTCAGGTCTAAGTCTCATGGCCCTCTATCAGAATTTGGGAAGATTGGAGAAACTTAATTTTTCACCCCAAAAAAAACGTAAGGGGTACCACTGTCGTTTTTTTTTTCGGGCCGAATTTTTGAGTTTCGATATCTCAGCTCTGGAAGGGGCTAGAGCCTCCATTTTTGCACTCAGGTCTAAGTCTCATGGCCCTCTATCAGAATCCAGAGTTTTGGGAAGATTGGAGAAACTTAATTTTTCGCCCAAAAAAAAAAAAAACGTAAGGGGTACCACTGTCGTTTTTTTTTTCGGGCCGAATTTTTGAGTTTCGATATCTCAGCTCTGGAAGGGGCTAGAGCCTCCATTTTTGCACTCAGGTCTAAGTCTCATGGCCCTCTATCAGAATCCAGAGTTTTGGGAAGATTGGAGAAACTTAATTTTTCGCCCCCCAAAAAAAAACGTAAGGGGTACCACTGTCGTTTTTTTTTTCGGGCCGAATTTTTGAGTTTCGATATCTCAGCTCTGGAAGGGGCTAGAGCCTCCATTTTTGCACTCAGGTCTAAGTCTCATGGCCCTCTATCAGAATTTGGGAAGATTGGAGAAACTTAATTTTTCGCCCAAAAAAAAAAACGTAAGGGGTACCACTGTCGTTTTTTTTTTCTGGCCGAATTTTGGAGTTTCGATATCTCAGCTCTGGAAGGGGCTAGAGCCTCCATTTTTGCACTCAGGTCTAAGTCTCATGGCCCTCTATCAGAATTTGGGAAGATTGGAGAAACTTAATTTTTCACCCAAAAAAAAACGTAAGGGGTACCACTGTCGTTTTTTTTTCGGGCCGAATTTTTGAGTTTCGATATCTCGGCTCTGGAAGGGGCTAGAGCCTCCATTTTTGCACTCAGGTCTAAGTCTCATGGCCCTCTATCAGAATTTGGGAAGATTGGAGAAACTTAATTTTTCGCCCAAAAAAAAACGTAAGGGGTACCACTGTCGTTTTTTTTTCGGGCCGAATTTTTGAGTTTCGATATCTCAGCTCTGGAAGGGGCTAGAGCCTCCATTTTTGCACTCAGGTCTAAGTCTCATGGCCCTCTATCAGAATTTGGGAAGATTGGAGAAACTTAATTTTTCGCCCAAAAAAAAAACGTAAGGGGTACCACTGTCGTTTTTTTTTTCGGGCCGAATTTTTGAGTTTCGATATCTCAGCTCTGGAAGGGGCTAGAGCCTCCATTTTTGCACTCAGGTCTAAGTCTCATGGCCCTCTATCAGAATATGGGAAGATTGGAGAAACGTAATTTTTCGCCCAAAAAAAAAACGTAAGGGGTACCACTGTCGTTTTTTTTTTCGGGCCGAATTTTTGAGTTTCGATATCTCAGCTCTGGAAGGGGCTAGAGCCTCCATTTTTGCACTCAGGTCTAAGTCTTATGGCCCTCTATCAGAATTTGGGAAGATTGGAGAAAATTATTTTTTCTCCCAAAAAAAAAAACGTAAGGGGTACCACTGTCGTTTTTTTTTCGGGCCGAATTTTTGAGTTTCGATATATCAGCTCTGGAAGGGGCTAGAGCCTCCATTTTTGCACTCAGGTCTAAGTCTTATGGCCCTCTATCAGAATTTGGGAAGATTGGAGAAAATTATTTTTTCTCCCAAAAAAAAAAACGTAAGGGGTACCACTGTCGTTTTTTTTTCGGGCCGAATTTTTGAGTTTCGATATATCAGCTCTGGAAGGGGCTAGAGCCTCCAATTTTGCACTCAGGTCTAAGTCTCATTGCCCTCTATCAGAATTTGGGAAGATTGGAGAAACTTAATTTTTCGCCCAAAAAAAAAACGTAAGGGGTACCACTGTCGTTTTTTTTTCCGGGCCGAATTTTTGAGTTTCGATATCTCAGCTCTGGAAGGGGCTAGAGCCTCCATTTTTGCACTCAGGTCTAAGTCTCATGGCCCTCTATCAGAATCCAGAGTTTTGAGAAGATTGGAGAAACTTAATTTTTCGCCCCAAAAAAAAAACGTAAGGGGTACCACTGTCGTTTTTTTTTTCGGGCCGAATTTTTGAGTTTCGATATCTCAGCTATGGAAGGGGCTAGAGCCTCCATTTTTGCACTCAGGTCTAAGTCTCATGGCCCTCTATCAGAATTTGGGAAGATTGGAGAAACTTAATTTTTCGCCCAAAAAAAAAACGTAAGGGGTACCACTGTCGTTTTTTTTTTCGGGCCGAATTTTTGAGTTTCGATATCTCAGCTCTGGAAGGGGCTAGAGCCTACATTTTTGCACTCAGGTCTAAGTCTCATGGCCCTCTATCAGAATCCAGAGTTTTGAGAAGATTGGAGAAACTTAATTTTTCGCCCCCAAAAAAAAACGTAAGGGGTACCACTGTCGTTTTTTTTTTCGGGCCGAATTTTTGAATTTCGATATCTCAGCTCTGGAAGGGGCTAGAGCCTCCATTTTTGCACTCAGGTCTAAGTCTCATGGCCCTCTATCAGAATTTGGGAAGATTGGAGAAACTTATTTTTTCTCCCAAAAAAAAAACGTAAGGGGTACCACTGTCGTTTTTTTTTTCGGGCCGAATTTTTGAGTTTCGATATCTCAGCTCTGGAAGGGGCTAGAGCCTCCATTTTTGCAGTCAGGTCTAAGTCTCATGGCCCTCTATCAGAATTTGGGAAGATTGGAGAAACTTAATTTTTCACCCCAAAAAAAAAAACGTAAGGGGTACCACTGTCGTTTTTTTTTTTCGGGCCGAATTTTTGAGTTTCGATATCTCAGCTCTGGAAGGGGCTAGAGCCTCCATTTTTGCACTCAGGTCTAAGTCTCATGGCCCTCTATCAGAATTTGGGAAGATTGGAGAAACTTAATTTTTCGCCCCAAAAAAAACGTAAGGGGTACCACTGTCGTTTTTTTTTTCGGGCCGAATTTTTGAGTTTCGATATCTCAGCTCTGGAAGGGGCTAGAGCCTCCATTTTTGCACTCAGGTCTAAGTCTCATGGCCCTCTATCAGAATTTGGGAAGATTGGAGAAACTTAATTTTTCGCCCAAAAAAAAAAACGTAAGGGGTACCACTGTAGTTTTTTTTTCGGGCCGAATTTTTGAGTTTCGATATCTCAGCTCTGGAAGGGGCTAGAGCCTCCATTTTTGCACTCAGGTCTAAGTCTCATGGCCCTCTATCAGAATCCAGAGTTTTGAGAAGATTGGAGAAACTTAATTTTTCGCCCCAAAAAAAAAACGTAAGGGGTACCACTGTCGTTTTTTTTTTCGGGCCGAATTTTTGAGTTTCGATATCTCAGCTATGGAAGGGGCTAGAGCCTCCATTTTTGCACTCAGGTCTAAGTCTCATGGCCCTCTATCAGAATTTGGGAAGATTGGAGAAACTTAATTTTTCGCCCAAAAAAAAAACGTAAGGGGTACCACTGTCGTTTTTTTTTTCGGGCCGAATTTTTGAGTTTCGATATCTCAGCTCTGGAAGGGGCTAGAGCCTCCATTTTTGCACTCAGGTCTAAGTCTCATGGCCCTCTATCAGAATTTGGGAAGATTGGAGAAACTTAATTTTTCACCCCAAAAAAAAACGTAAGGGGTACCACTGTCGTTTTTTTTTTCGGGCCGAATTTTTGAGTTTCGATATCTCAGCTCTGGAAGGGGCTAGAGCCTCCATTTTTGCACTCAGGTCTTAGTCTCATGGCCCTCTATCAGAATTTGGGAAGATTGGAGAAACTTAATTTTTCTCCCAAAAAAAAACGACAGTGGTACCCCTTACGTTTTTTTTTTGGGCGAAAAATTAAGTTTCTCCAATCTTCCCAAATTCTGATAGAGGGCCATGAGACTTACACCTGAGTGCAAAAATGGAGGCTCTAGCCCCTTCCAGAGCTGAGATATCGAAACTCAAAAATTCGGCCCGAAAAAAAAACGACAGTGGTACCCCTTACGTTTTTTTTTTGGGCGAAAAATTAAGTTTCTCCAATCTTCCCAAATTCTGGTAGAGGGCCATGAGACTTAGACCTGAGTGCAAAAATGGAGGCTCTAGCCCCTTCCAGAGCTGATATATCGAAACTCAAAAATTCGGCCCGAAAAAAAAACGACAGTGGTACCCCTTACGTTTTTTTTTTGGGCGAAAAATTAAGTTTCTCCAATCTTCCCAAATTCTGATAGAGGGCCATGAGACTTAGACCTGAGTGCAAAAATGGAGGCTCTAGCCCCTTCCAGAGCTGAGATATCGAAACTCAAAAATTTGGCCCGAAAAAAAAACGCCAGTGGTACCCCTTACGTTTTTTTTTTGGGGCGAAAAATTAAGTTTCTCCAATCTTCCCAAATTCTGATAGAGGGCCATGAGACTTAAACCTGAGTGCAAAAATGGAGGCTCTAGACCCTTCCAGAGCTGAGATATCGAAACTCAAAAATTCGGCCCGAAAAAAACGACAGTGGTACCCCTTACGTTTTTTTTTTTGGGCGAAAAATTAAGTTTCTCCAATCTTCCCAAATTCTGTTAGTGGGCCATGAGACTTAGACCTGAGTGCAAAAATGGAGGCTCTAGCCCCTTCCAGAGCTGAGATATCGAAACTCAAAAATTCGGCCCGAAAAAAAAACGACAGTGGTACCCCTTACGTTTTTTTTTTGGGCGAAAAATTAAGTTTCTCCAATTTCTCAAATTCTGATAGAGGGCCATGAGACTTAGACCTGAGTGCAAAAATGGAGGCTCTAGCCCCTTCCAGAGCTGAGATATCGAAACTCAAAAATTCGGCCCGAAAAAAAAACGACAGTGGTACCCCTTACGTTTTTTTTTGGGGGGCGAAAAATGACGTTTCTCCAATCTTCCCAAAACTCTGGATTCTGATAGAGGGCCATGAGACTTAGACCTGAGTGCAAAAATGGAGGCTCTACCCCCTTCCAGAGCTTAGATATCGAAACTCAAAAATTCGGCCCGAAAAAAAAAACGACAGTGGTACCCCTTACGTTTTTTTTTTTTGGGCGAAAAATTAAGTTTCTCCAATCTTCCCAAATTCTGATAGAGGGCCATGAGACTTAGACCTGAGTGCAAAAATGGAGGCTCTAGCCCCTTCCAGAGCTGAGATATCGAAACTCAAAAATTCGGCCCGAAAAAAAAACGACAGTGGTACCCCTTACGTTTTTTTTTTGGGCGAAAAATTACGTTTCTCCAATCTTCCCAAATTCTGATAGAGGGCCATGAGACTTAGACCAGAGTGCAAAAATGGAGGCTCTAGTCCCTTCCAGAGCTGAGATATCGAAACTCAAAAATTCGCCCCCAAAAAAAAACGACAGTGGTACCCCTTACGTTTTTTTTTTGGGCGAAAAATTAAGTTTCTCCCATCTTCCCAAATTCTGATAGAGGGCCATGAGACTTAGACCTGAGTGCAAAAATGGAGGCTCTAGCCCCTTCCAGAGCTGAGATATCGAAACTCAAAAATTCGGCCCGAAAAAAAAAACGACAGTGGTACCCCTTACGTTTTTTTTTTTTGGGCGAAAAATTAAGTTTCTCCAATCTTCCCAAATTCTGATAGAGGGCCATGAGACTTAGACCTGAGTGCAAAAATGGAGGCTCTAGCCCCTTCCAGAGCTGAGATATCGAAACTCAAAAATTCGGCCCGAAAAAAAAACGACAGTGGTACCCCTTACGTTTTTTTTTTTGGGCGAAAAATTAAGTTTCTCCAATCTTCCCAAATTCTGATAGAGGGCCATGAGACTTAGACCTGAGTGCAAAAATGGAGGCTCTAGCCCCTTCCAGAGCTGAGATATCGAAACTCAAAAATTCGGCCCGAAAAAAAAACGACAGTGGTACCCCTTACGTTTTTTTTTTGGGGCGAAAAATTAAGTTTCTCCAATCTTCCCAAAACTCTGGATTCTGATAGAGGGCCATGAGACTTAGACCTGAGTGCAAAAATGGAGGCTCTAGCCCCTTCCAGAGCTGAGATGTCGAAACTCAAAAATTCGGCCCGAAAAAAAAACGACAGTGGTACCCCTTACGTTTTTTTTTTGGGCGAAAAATTAAGTTTCTCCAATCTTCCCAAATTCTGATAGAGGGCCATGAGACTTAGACCTGAGTGCAAAAATGGAGGCTCTAGCCCCTTCCAGAGCTGAGATATCGAAACTCAAAAATTCGGCCCAAAAAAAAAAAACGACAGTGGTACCCCTTACGTTTTTTTTTTGGGGCAAAAAATTAAGTTTCTCCAATCTTCCCAAATTCTGATAGAGGGCCATGAGACTTAGACCTGAGTGCAAAAATGGAGGCTCTAGCCCCTTCCAGAGCTGAGATATCGAAACTCAAAAATTCGGCCCGAAAAAAAAACGACAGTGGTACCCCTTACGTTTTTTTTTGGGGGGCGAAAAATTAAGTTTCTCCAATCTTCCCAAAACTCTGGATTCTGATAGAGGGCCATGAGACTTAGACCTGAGTGCAAAAATGGAGGCTCTAGCCCCTTCCAGAGCTGAGATATCGAAACTCAAAAATTCGGCCCGAAAAAAAAACGACAGTGGTACCCCTTACGTTTTTTTTTTTGGGCGAAAAATTAAGTTTCTCCAATCTTCCCAAAACTCTGGATTCTGATAGAGGGCCATGAGACTTAGACCTGAGTGCAAAAATGGAGGCTCTAGCCCCTTCCAGAGCTGAGATATCGAAACTCAAAAATTCGGCCCGAAAAAAAAACGACAGTGGTACCCCTTACGTTTTTTTTTTGGGCGAAAAATTAAGTTTCTCCAATCTTCCCAAATTCTGATAGAGGGCCATGAGACTTAGACCTGAGTGCAAAAATGGAGGCTCTAGCCCCTTCCAGAGCTGAGATATCGAAACTCAAAAATTCGGCCCGAAAAAAAAACGACAGTGGTACCCCTTACGTTTTTTTTTTTGGGCGAAAAATTACGTTTCTCCAATCTTCCCAAATTCTGATAGAGGGCCATGAGACTTAGACCTGAGTGCAAAAATGGAGGCTCTAGCCCCTTCCAGAGCTGAGATATCGAAACTCAAAAATTCGGCCCGAAAAAAAAACGACAGTGGTACCCCTTACGTTTTTTTTTTGGGCGAAAAATTAAGTTTCTCCAATCTTCCCAAATTCTGATAGAGGGCCATGAGACTTAGACCTGAGTGCAAAAATGGAGGCTCTAGCCTCTTCCAGAGCTGAGATATCGAAACTCAAAAATTCGGCCCGAAAAAAAAACGACAGTGGTACCCCTTACGTTTTTTTTTTGGGGCGAAAAATTAAGTTTCTCCAATCTTCCCAAATTCTGATAGAGGGCCATGAGACTTACACCTGAGTGCAAAAATGGAGGCTCTAGCCCCTTCCAGAGCTGAGATATCGAAACTCAAAAATTCGGCCCGAAAAAAAAACGACAGTGGTACCCCTTACGTTTTTTTTTTTGGGCGAAAAATTAAGTTTCTCCAATCTTCCCAAATTCTGATAGAGGGCCATGAGACTTAGACCTGAGTGCAAAAATGGAGGCTCTAGCCCCTTCCAGAGCTGAGATATCGAAACTCAAAAATTCGGCCCGAAAAAAAAACGACAGTGGTACCCCTTACGTTTTTTTTTTGGGGCGAAAAATTAAGTTTCTCCAATCTTCCCAAAACTCTGGATTCTGATAGAGGGCCATGAGACTTAGACCTGAGTGCAAAAATGGAGGCTCCAGCCCCTTCCAGAGCTGAGATGTCGAAACTCAAAAATTCGGCCCGAAAAAAAAACGACAGTGGTACCCCTTACGTTTTTTTTTTGGGCGAAAAATTAAGTTTCTCCAATCTTCCCAAATTCTGATAGAGGGCCATGAGACTTAGACCTGAGTGCAAAAATGGAGGCTCTAGCCCCTTCCAGAGCTGAGATATCGAAACTCAAAAATTCGGCCCAAAAAAAAAAAACGACAGTGGTACCCCTTACGTTTTTTTTTGGGGCAAAAAATTAAGTTTCTCCAATCTTCCCAAATTCTGATAGAGGGCCATGAGACTTAGACCTGAGTGCAAAAATGGAGGCTCTAGCCCCTTCCAGAGCTGAGATATCGAAACTCAAAAATTCGGCCCGAAAAAAAAACGACAGTGGTACCCCTTACGTTTTTTTTGGGGGGGGCGAAAAATTAAGTTTCTCCAATCTTCCCAAAACTCTGGATTCTGATAGAGGGCCATGAGACTTAGACCTGAGTGCAAAAATGGAGGCTCTAGCCCCTTCCAGAGCTGAGATATCGAAACTCAAAAATTCGGCCCGAAAAAAAAACGACAGTGGTACCCCTTACGTTTTTTTTGGGGGGGCGAAAAATTAAGTTTCTCCAATCTTCCCAAAACTCTGGATTCTGATAGAGGGCCATGAGACTTAGACCTGAGTGCAAAAATGGAGGCTCTAGCCCCTTCCAGAGCTGAGATATCGAAACTCAAAAATTCGGCCCGAAAAAAAAACGACAGTGGTACCCCTTACGTTTTTTTTTTTGGGCGAAAAATTAAGTTTCTCCAATCTTCCCAAAACTCTGGATTCTGATAGAGGGCCATGAGACTTAGACCTGAGTGCAAAAATGGAGGCTCTAGCCCCTTCCAGAGCTGAGATATCGAAACTCAAAAATTCGGCCCGAAAAAAAAACGACAGTGGTACCCCTTACGTTTTTTTTTTGGGCGAAAAATTAAGTTTCTCCAATCTTCCCAAATTCTGATAGAGGGCCATGAGACTTAGACCTGAGTGCAAAAATGGAGGCTCTAGCCCCTTCCAGAGCTGAGATATCGAAACTCAAAAATTCGGCCCGAAAAAAAAACGACAGTGGTACCCCTTACGTTTTTTTTTTTGGGCGAAAAATTACGTTTCTCCAATCTTCCCAAATTCTGATAGAGGGCCATGAGACTTAGACCTGAGTGCAAAAATGGAGGCTCTAGCCCCTTCCAGAGCTGAGATATCGAAACTCAAAAATTCGGCCCGAAAAAAAAACGACAGTGGTACCCCTTACGTTTTTTTTTTGGGCGAAAAATTACGTTTCTCCAATCTTCCCAAATTCTGATAGAGGGCCATGAGACTTAGACCTGAGTGCAAAAATGGAGGCTCTAGCCTCTTCCAGAGCTGAGATATCGAAACTCAAAAATTCGGCCCGAAAAAAAAACGACAGTGGTACCCCTTACGTTTTTTTTTTGGGGCGAAAAATTAAGTTTCTCCAATCTTCCCAAATTCTGATAGAGGGCCATGAGACTTACACCTGAGTGCAAAAATGGAGGCTCTAGCCCCTTCCAGAGCTGAGATATCGAAACTCAAAAATTCGGCCCGAAAAAAAAACGACAGTGGTACCCCTTACGTTTTTTTTTTGGGGCGAAAAATTACGTTTCTCCAATCTTCCCAAATTCTGATAGAGGGCCATGATACTTAGACCTGAGTGCAAAAATGGAGGCTCTAGCCCCTTCCAGAGCTGAGATATCGAAACTCAAAAATTCGGCCCGAAAAAAAAACGACAGTGGTACCCCTTACGTTTTTTTTTTTTGGGCGAAAAATTAAGTTTCTCCAATCTTCCCAAATTCTGATAGAGGGCCATGAGACTTAGACCTGAGTGCAAAAATGGAGGCTCTAGCCCCTTCCAGAGCTGAGATATCGAAACTCAAAAATTCGGCCCGAAAAAAAAACGACAGTGGTACCCCTTACGTTTTTTTTTTGGGCGAAAAATTAAGTTTCGCCAATCTTCCCAAATTCTGATAGAGGGCCATGAGACTTAGACCTGAGTGCAAAAATGGAGGCTCTAGCCCCTTCCAGAGCTGAGATATCGAAACTCAAAAATTCGGCCCGAAAAAAAAAACGACAGTGGTACCGCTTACGTTTTTTTTTTGGGGCGAAAAATTAAGTTTCTCCAACCTTCCCAGATTCTGATAGAGGGCCATGAGACTTAGACCTGAGCGCAAAAATTGAGGCTCTAGCCCCTTCCAGAGCTGAGATATCGAAACTCAAAAATTCGGCCCGAAAAAAAAAACGACAGTGGTACCCCTTACGTTTTTTTTTTTTGGGCGAAAAATTAAGTTTCTCCAATCTTCCCAAATTCTGATAGAGGGCCATGAGACTTAGACCTGAGTGCAAAAATGGAGGCTCTAGCCCCTTCCAGAGCTGAGATATCGAAACTCAAAAATTCGGCCCGAAAAAAAAACGACAGTGGTACCCCTTACGTTTTTTTTTTTTTTGGGCGAAAAATTAAGTTTCTCCAATCTTCCCAAAACTCTGGATTCTGATAGAGGGCCATGAGACTTAGACCTGAGTGCAAAAATGGAGGCTCTAGCCCCTTCCAGAGCTGAGATATCGAAACTCAAAAATTCGGCCCGAAAAAAAAACGACAGTGGTACCCCTTACGTTTTTTTTTTTTGGGCGAAAAATTAAGTTTCTCCAATCTTCCCAAATTCTGGTAGAGGGCCATGAGACTTAGACCTGAGTGCAAAAATGGAGTCTCTAGTCCCTTCTAGAGCTGAGATATCGAAACTCAAAAATTCGGCCCGAAAAAAAAACGACAGTGGTACCCCTTACGTTTTTTTTTTTTGGGCGAAAAATTAAGTTTCTCCAATCTTCCCAAATTCTGATAGAGGGCCATGAGACTTAGACCTGAGTGCAAAAATGGAGGCTCTAGCCCCTTCCAGAGCTGAGATATCGAAACTCAAAAATTCGGCCCGAAAAAAAACGACAGTGGTACCCCTTACGTTTTTTTTTTGGGGCGAAAAATTAAGTTTCTCCAATCTTCCCAAATTCTGATAGAGGGCCATGAGACTTACACCTGAGTGCAAAAATGGAGGCTCTAGCCCCTTCCAGAGCTGAGATATCGAAACTCAAAAATTCGGCCCGAAAAAAAAAACGACAGTGGTACCCCTTACGTTTTTTTTTTTGGGCGAAAAATTAAGTTTCTCCAATCTTCCCAAATTCTGGTAGAGGGCCATGAGACTTAGACCTGAGTGCAAAAATGGAGGCTCTAGCCCCTTCCAGAGCTGAGATATCGAAACTCAAAAATTCGGCCCGAAAAAAAAAAACGACAGTGGTACCCCTTACGGTTTTTTTTGGGGCGAAAAATTAAGTTTCTCCAATCTTCCCAAATTCTGATAGAGAGCCATGAGACTTAGACCTGAGTGCAAAAATGGAGGCTCTAGCCCCTTCCAGAGCTGAGATATCGAAACTCAAAAATTCGGCCCGAAAAAAAAACGACAGTGGTACCCCTTACGTTTTTTTTTTTTGGGCGAAAAATTAAGTTTCTCCAATCTTCCCAAATTCTGATAGAGGGCCACTAGACTTAGACCTGAGTGCCAAAAATGGAGGCTCTAGCCCCTTCCAGAGCTGAGATATCGAAACTCAAAAATTCGGCCCGAAAAAAAAAACGACAGTGGTACCCCTTACGTTTTTTTTTTTTGGGCGAAAAATTAAGTTTCTCCAATCTTCCCAAATTCTGATAGAGGGCCATGAGACTTAGACCTGAGTGCAAAAATGGAGGCTCTAGCCCCTTCCAGAGCTGAGATATCGAAACTCAAAAATTCGGCCCGAAAAAAAAACGACAGTGGTACCCCTTACGTTTTTTTTTTGGGGCGAAAAATTACGTTTCTCCAATCTTCCCAAATTCTGATAGAGGGCCATGATACTTAGACCTGAGTGCAAAAATGGAGGCTCTAGCCCCTTCCAGAGCTGAGATATCGAAACTCAAAAATTCGTCCCGAAAAAAAAACGACAGTGGTACCCCTTACGTTTTTTTTTTTTGGGCGAAAAATTAAGTTTCTCCAATCTTCCCAAATTCTGATAGAGGGCCATGAGACTTAGACCTGAGTGCAAAAATGGAGGCTCTAGCCCCTTCCAGAGCTGAGATATCGAAACTCAAAAATTCGGCCCGAAAAAAAAACGACAGTGGTACCCCTTACGTTTTTTTTTTGGGCGAAAAAATAAGTTTCGCCAATCTTCCCAAATTCTGATAGAGGGCCATGAGACTTAGACCTGAGTGCAAAAATGGAGGCTCTAGCCCCTTCCAGAGCTGAGATATCGAAACTCAAAAATTCGGCCCGAAAAAAAAAACGACAGTGGTACCCCTTACGTTTTTTTTTTGGGGTGAAAAATTAAGTTTCTCCAATCTTCCCAGATTCTGATAGAGGGCCATGAGACTTAGACCTGAGCGCAAAAATTGAGGCTCTAGCCCCTTCCAGAGCTGAGATATCGAAACTCAAAAATTCGGCCCGAAAAAAAAACGACAGTGGTACCCCTTACGTTTTTTTTTTTGGGCGAAAAATTAAGTTTCTCCAATCTTCCCAAATTCTGATAGAGGGCCATGAGACTTAGACCTGAGTGCAAAAATGGAGGCTCTAGCCCCTTCCAGAGCTGAGATATCGAAACTCAAAAATTCGGCCCGAAAAAAAAACGACAGTGGTACCCCTTACGTTTTTTTTTTTTTGGGCGAAAAATTAAGTTTCTCCAATCTTCCCAAAACTCTGGATTCTGATAGAGGGCCATGAGACTTAGACCTGAGTGCAAAAATGGAGGCTCTAGCCCCTTCCAGAGCTGAGATATCGAAACTCAAAAATTCGGCCCGAAAAAAAAACGACAGTGGTACCCCTTACGTTTTTTTTTTTGGGCGAAAAATTAAGTTTCTCCAATCTTCCCAAATTCTGATAGAGGGCCACGAGACTTAGACCTGAGTGCAAAAATGGAGGCTCTAGTCCCTTCCAGAGCTGAGATATCGAAACTCAAAAATTCGGCCCGAAAAAAAAACGACAGTGGTACCCCTTACGTTTTTTTTTTTTGGGCGAAAAATTAAGTTTCTCCAATCTTCCCAAATTCTGATAGAGGGCCATGAGACTTAGACCTGAGTGCAAAAATGGAGGCTCTAGCCCCTTCCAGAGCTGAGATATCGAAACTCAAAAATTCGGCCCGAAAAAAAAACGACAGTGGTACCCCTTACGTTTTTTTTTTTGGGCGAAAAATTACGTTTCTCCAATCTTCCCAAATTCTGATAGAGGGCCATGAGACTTAGACCTGAGTGCAAAAATGGAGGCTCTAGCCCCTTCCAGAGCTGAGATATCGAAACTCAAAAATTCGGCCCGAAAAAAAAACGACAGTGGTACCCCTTACGTTTTTTTTTTGGGCGAAAAATTACGTTTCTCCAATCTTCCCAAATTCTGATAGAGGGCCATGAGACTTAGACCTGAGTGCAAAAATGGAGGCTCTAGCCTCTTCCAGAGCTGAGATATCGAAACTCAAAAATTCGGCCCGAAAAAAAAACGACAGTGGTACCCCTTACGTTTTTTTTTTGGGGCGAAAAATTAAGTTTCTCCAATCTTCCCAAATTCTGATAGAGGGCCATGAGACTTACACCTGAGTGCAAAAATGGAGGCTCTAGCCCCTTCCAGAGCTGAGATATCGAAACTCAAAAATTCGGCCCGAAAAAAAAACGACAGTGGTACCCCTTACGTTTTTTTTTTGGGGCGAAAAATTACGTTTCTCCAATCTTCCCAAATTCTGATAGAGGGCCATGATACTTAGACCTGAGTGCAAAAATGGAGGCTCTAGCCCCTTCCAGAGCTGAGATATCGAAACTCAAAAATTCGGCCCGAAAAAAAAACGACAGTGGTACCCCTTACGTTTTTTTTTTTTGGGCGAAAAATTAAGTTTCTCCAATCTTCCCAAATTCTGATAGAGGGCCATGAGACTTAGACCTGAGTGCAAAAATGGAGGCTCTAGCCCCTTCCAGAGCTGAGATATCGAAACTCAAAAATTCGGCCCGAAAAAAAAACGACAGTGGTACCCCTTACGTTTTTTTTTTGGGCGAAAAATTAAGTTTCGCCAATCTTCCCAAATTCTGATAGAGGGCCATGAGACTTAGACCTGAGTGCAAAAATGGAGGCTCTAGCCCCTTCCAGAGCTGAGATATCGAAACTCAAAAATTCGGCCCGAAAAAAAAAACGACAGTGGTACCGCTTACGTTTTTTTTTTGGGGCGAAAAATTAAGTTTCTCCAACCTTCCCAGATTCTGATAGAGGGCCATGAGACTTAGACCTGAGCGCAAAAATTGAGGCTCTAGCCCCTTCCAGAGCTGAGATATCGAAACTCAAAAATTCGGCCCGAAAAAAAAAACGACAGTGGTACCCCTTACGTTTTTTTTTTTTGGGCGAAAAATTAAGTTTCTCCAATCTTCCCAAATTCTGATAGAGGGCCATGAGACTTAGACCTGAGTGCAAAAATGGAGGCTCTAGCCCCTTCCAGAGCTGAGATATCGAAACTCAAAAATTCGGCCCGAAAAAAAAACGACAGTGGTACCCCTTACGTTTTTTTTTTTTTTGGGCGAAAAATTAAGTTTCTCCAATCTTCCCAAAACTCTGGATTCTGATAGAGGGCCATGAGACTTAGACCTGAGTGCAAAAATGGAGGCTCTAGCCCCTTCCAGAGCTGAGATATCGAAACTCAAAAATTCGGCCCGAAAAAAAAACGACAGTGGTACCCCTTACGTTTTTTTTTTTTGGGCGAAAAATTAAGTTTCTCCAATCTTCCCAAATTCTGGTAGAGGGCCATGAGACTTAGACCTGAGTGCAAAAATGGAGTCTCTAGTCCCTTCTAGAGCTGAGATATCGAAACTCAAAAATTCGGCCCGAAAAAAAAACGACAGTGGTACCCCTTACGTTTTTTTTTTTTGGGCGAAAAATTAAGTTTCTCCAATCTTCCCAAATTCTGATAGAGGGCCATGAGACTTAGACCTGAGTGCAAAAATGGAGGCTCTAGCCCCTTCCAGAGCTGAGATATCGAAACTCAAAAATTCGGCCCGAAAAAAAACGACAGTGGTACCCCTTACGTTTTTTTTTTGGGGCGAAAAATTAAGTTTCTCCAATCTTCCCAAATTCTGATAGAGGGCCATGAGACTTACACCTGAGTGCAAAAATGGAGGCTCTAGCCCCTTCCAGAGCTGAGATATCGAAACTCAAAAATTCGGCCCGAAAAAAAAAACGACAGTGGTACCCCTTACGTTTTTTTTTTTGGGCGAAAAATTAAGTTTCTCCAATCTTCCCAAATTCTGGTAGAGGGCCATGAGACTTAGACCTGAGTGCAAAAATGGAGGCTCTAGCCCCTTCCAGAGCTGAGATATCGAAACTCAAAAATTCGGCCCGAAAAAAAAAAACGACAGTGGTACCCCTTACGGTTTTTTTTGGGGCGAAAAATTAAGTTTCTCCAATCTTCCCAAATTCTGATAGAGAGCCATGAGACTTAGACCTGAGTGCAAAAATGGAGGCTCTAGCCCCTTCCAGAGCTGAGATATCGAAACTCAAAAATTCGGCCCGAAAAAAAAACGACAGTGGTACCCCTTACGTTTTTTTTTTTTTGGGCGAAAAATTAAGTTTCTCCAATCTTCCCAAATTCTGATAGAGGGCCACTAGACTTAGACCTGAGTGCCAAAAATGGAGGCTCTAGCCCCTTCCAGAGCTGAGATATCGAAACTCAAAAATTCGGCCCGAAAAAAAAAACGACAGTGGTACCCCTTACGTTTTTTTTTTTTGGGCGAAAAATTAAGTTTCTCCAATCTTCCCAAATTCTGATAGAGGGCCATGAGACTTAGACCTGAGTGCAAAAATGGAGGCTCTAGCCCCTTCCAGAGCTGAGATATCGAAACTCAAAAATTCGGCCCGAAAAAAAAACGACAGTGGTACCCCTTACGTTTTTTTTTTGGGGCGAAAAATTACGTTTCTCCAATCTTCCCAAATTCTGATAGAGGGCCATGATACTTAGACCTGAGTGCAAAAATGGAGGCTCTAGCCCCTTCCAGAGCTGAGATATCGAAACTCAAAAATTCGTCCCGAAAAAAAAACGACAGTGGTACCCCTTACGTTTTTTTTTTTTGGGCGAAAAATTAAGTTTCTCCAATCTTCCCAAATTCTGATAGAGGGCCATGAGACTTAGACCTGAGTGCAAAAATGGAGGCTCTAGCCCCTTCCAGAGCTGAGATATCGAAACTCAAAAATTCGGCCCGAAAAAAAAACGACAGTGGTACCCCTTACGTTTTTTTTTTGGGCGAAAAAATAAGTTTCGCCAATCTTCCCAAATTCTGATAGAGGGCCATGAGACTTAGACCTGAGTGCAAAAATGGAGGCTCTAGCCCCTTCCAGAGCTGAGATATCGAAACTCAAAAATTCGGCCCGAAAAAAAAAACGACAGTGGTACCCCTTACGTTTTTTTTTTGGGGTGAAAAATTAAGTTTCTCCAATCTTCCCAGATTCTGATAGAGGGCCATGAGACTTAGACCTGAGCGCAAAAATTGAGGCTCTAGCCCCTTCCAGAGCTGAGATATCGAAACTCAAAAATTCGGCCCGAAAAAAAAACGACAGTGGTACCCCTTACGTTTTTTTTTTTGGGCGAAAAATTAAGTTTCTCCAATCTTCCCAAATTCTGATAGAGGGCCATGAGACTTAGACCTGAGTGCAAAAATGGAGGCTCTAGCCCCTTCCAGAGCTGAGATATCGAAACTCAAAAATTCGGCCCGAAAAAAAAACGACAGTGGTACCCCTTACGTTTTTTTTTTTTTTGGGCGAAAAATTAAGTTTCTCCAATCTTCCCAAAACTCTGGATTCTGATAGAGGGCCATGAGACTTAGACCTGAGTGCAAAAATGGAGGCTCTAGCCCCTTCCAGAGCTGAGATATCGAAACTCAAAAATTCGGCCCGAAAAAAAAACGACAGTGGTACCCCTTACGTTTTTTTTTTTGGGCGAAAAATTAAGTTTCTCCAATCTTCCCAAATTCTGATAGAGGGCCACGAGACTTAGACCTGAGTGCAAAAATGGAGGCTCTAGTCCCTTCCAGAGCTGAGATATCGAAACTCAAAAATTCGGCCCGAAAAAAAAACGACAGTGGTACCCCTTACGTTTTTTTTTTTTGGGCGAAAAATTAAGTTTCTCCAATCTTCCCAAATTCTGATAGAGGGCCATGAGACTTAGACCTGAGTGCAAAAATGGAGGCTCTAGCCCCTTCCAGAGCTGAGATATCGAAACTCAAAAATTCGGCCCGAAAAAAAACGACAGTGGTACCCCTTACGTTTTTTTTTTGGGGCGAAAAATTAAGTTTCTCCAATCTTCCCAAATTCTGATAGAGGGCCATGAGACTTACACCTGAGTGCAAAAATGGAGGCTCTAGCCCCTTCCAGAGCTGAGATATCGAAACTCAAAAATTCGGCCCGAAAAAAAAACGACAGTGGTACCCCTTACTGTTTTTTTTTTGGGAGAAAAATTAAGTTTCTCCAATCTTCCCAAATTCTGATAGAGGGCCATGAGACTAAGACCTGAGTGCAAAAATGGAGGCTCTAGCCCCTTCCAGAGCTGAGATATCGAAACTCAAAAATTCGGCCCGAAAAAAAAAAACGACAGTGGTACCCCTTACGTTTTTTTTTTGGGCGAAAAATTTAGTTTCTCCAATCTTCCCAAATTCTGATAGAGGGCCATGAGACTTAGATCTGAGTGCAAAAATGGAGGCTCTAGCCCCTTCCAGAGCTGAGATATCGAAACTCAAAAATTCGGCCCGAAAAAAAAAACGACAGTGGTACCCCTTACGTTTTTTTTTTTTGGGCGAAAATTTAAGTTTCTCCAATCTTCCCAAATTCTGATAGAGGGCCATGAGACTTAGACCTGAGTGCAAAAATGGAGGCTCTAGCCCCTTCCAGAGCTAAGATATCGAAACTCAAAAATTCGGCCCGAAAAAAAAAACGACAGTGGTACCCCTTACGTTTTTTTTTTTGGGGCGAAAAATTAAGTTTCTCCAATCTTCCCAAAACTCTGGATTCTGATAGAGGGCCATGAGACTTAGACCTGAGTGCAAAAATGGAGGCTCTAGCCCCTTCCAGAGCTGAGATATCGAAACTCAAAAATTCGGCCCGAAAAAAAAACGACAGCGGTACCCCTTACGTTTTTTTTTTTTGGGCGAAAAATTAAGTTTCTCCAATCTTCCCAAATTCTGGTAGAGGGCCATGAGACTTAGACCTGAGTGCAAAAATGGAGGCTCTAGCCCCTTCCAGAGCTGAGATATCGAAACTCAAAAATTCGGCCCGAAAAAAAAAAACGACAGTGGTACCCCTTACGGTTTTTTTTGGGGCGAAAAATTAAGTTTCTCCAATCTTCCCAAATTCTGATAGAGAGCCATGAGACTTAGACCTGAGTGCAAAAATGGAGGCTCTAGCCCCTTCCAGAGCTGAGATATCGAAACTCAAAAATTCGGCCCGAAAAAAAAACGACAATGGTACCCCTTACGTTTTTTTTTTTTGGGCGAAAAATTAAGTTTCTCCAATCTTCCCAAATTCTGATAGAGGGCCATGAGACTTAGACCTGAGTGCAAAAATGGAGGCTCTAGCCCCTTCCAGAGCTGAGATATCGAAACTCAAAAATTCGGCCCGAAAAAAAAACGACAGTGGTACCCCTTACGTTTTTTTTTTGGGGCGAAAAATTAAGTTTCTCCAATCTTCCCAAATTCTGATAGAGGGCCATGAGACTTACACCTGAGTGCAAAAATGGAGGCTCTAGCCCCTTCCAGAGCTGAGATATCGAAACTCAAAAATTCGGCCCGAAAAAAAAACGACAGTGGTACCCCTTACGTTTTTTTTTTGGGGCGAAAAATTACGTTTCTCCAATCTTCCCAAATTCTGATAGAGGGCCATGATACTTAGACCTGAGTGCAAAAATGGAGGCTCTAGCCCCTTCCAGAGCTGAGATATCGAAACTCAAAAATTCGGCCCGAAAAAAAAACGACAGTGGTACCCCTTACGTTTTTTTTTTTTGGGCGAAAAATTAAGTTTCTCCAATCTTCCCAAATTCTGATAGAGGGCCATGAGACTTAGACCTGAGTGCAAAAATGGAGGCTCTAGCCCCTTCCAGAGCTGAGATATCGAAACTCAAAAATTCGGCCCGAAAAAAAAACGACAGTGGTACCCCTTACGTTTTTTTTTTGGGCGAAAAATTAAGTTTCGCCAATCTTCCCAAATTCTGATAGAGGGCCATGAGACTTAGACCTGAGTGCAAAAATGGAGGCTCTAGCCCCTTCCAGAGCTGAGATATCGAAACTCAAAAATTCGGCCCGAAAAAAAAAACGACAGTGGTACCCCTTACGTTTTTTTTTTGGGGCGAAAAATTAAGTTTCTCCAACCTTCCCAGATTCTGATAGAGGGCCATGAGACTTAGACCTGAGCGCAAAAATTGAGGCTCTAGCCCCTTCCAGAGCTGAGATATCGAAACTCAAAAATTCGGCCCGAAAAAAAAACGACAGTGGTACCCCTTACGTTTTTTTTTTTTGGGCGAAAAATTAAGTTTCTCCAATCTTCCCAAATTCTGATAGAGGGCCATGAGACTTAGACCTGAGTGCAAAAATGGAGGCTCTAGCCCCTTCCAGAGCTGAGATATCGAAACTCAAAAATTCGGCCCGAAAAAAAAACGACAGTGGTACCCCTTACGTTTTTTTTTTTTTTGGGCGAAAAATTAAGTTTCTCCAATCTTCCCAAAACTCTGGATTCTGATAGAGGGCCATGAGACTTAGACCTGAGTGCAAAAATGGAGGCTCTAGCCCCTTCCAGAGCTGAGATATCGAAACTCAAAAATTCGGCCCGAAAAAAAAACGACAGTGGTACCCCTTACGTTTTTTTTTTTTGGGCGAAAAATTAAGTTTCTCCAATCTTCCCAAATTCTGGTAGAGGGCCATGAGACTTAGACCTGAGTGCAAAAATGGAGTCTCTAGCCCCTTCCAGAGCTGAGATATCGAAACTCAAAAATTCGGCCCGAAAAAAAAAACGACAGTGGTACCCCTTACGGTTTTTTTTTGGGCGAAAAATTAAGTTTCTCCAATCTTCCCAAATTCTGATAGAGAGCCATGAGACTTAGACCTGAGTGCAAAAATGGAGGCTCTAGCCCCTTCCAGAGCTGAGATATCGAAACTCAAAAATTCGGCCCGAAAAAAAAACGACAGTGGTACCCCTTACGTTTTTTTTTTTTGGGCGAAAAATTAAGTTTCTCCAATCTTCCCAAATTCTGATAGAGGGCCACGAGACTTAGACCTGAGTGCAAAAATGGAGGCTCTAGTCCCTTCTAGAGCTGAGATATCGAAACTCAAAAATTCGGCCCGAAAAAAAAACGACAGTGGTACCCCTTACGTTTTTTTTTTTTGGGCGAAAAATTAAGTTTCTCCAATCTTCCCAAATTCTGATAGAGGGCCATGAGACTTAGACCTGAGTGCAAAAATGGAGGCTCTAGCCCCTTCCAGAGCTGAGATATCGAAACTCAAAAATTCGGCCCGAAAAAAAACGACAGTGGTACCCCTTACGTTTTTTTTTTGGGGCGAAAAATTAAGTTTCTCCAATCTTCCCAAATTCTGATAGAGGGCCATGAGACTTACACCTGAGTGCAAAAATGGAGGCTCTAGCCCCTTCCAGAGCTGAGATATCGAAACTCAAAAATTCGGCCCGAAAAAAAAAACGACAGTGGTACCCCTTACGTTTTTTTTTTTGGGCGAAAAATTAAGTTTCTCCAATCTTCCCAAATTCTGGTAGAGGGCCATGAGACTTAGACCTGAGTGCAAAAATGGAGGCTCTAGCCCCTTCCAGAGCTGAGATATCGAAACTCAAAAATTCGGCCCGAAAAAAAAAAACGACAGTGGTACCCCTTACGGTTTTTTTTGGGGCGAAAAATTAAGTTTCTCCAATCTTCCCAAATTCTGATAGAGAGCCATGAGACTTAGACCTGAGTGCAAAAATGGAGGCTCTAGCCCCTTCCAGAGCTGAGATATCGAAACTCAAAAATTCGGCCCGAAAAAAAAACGACAGTGGTACCCCTTACGTTTTTTTTTTTTTGGGCGAAAAATTAAGTTTCTCCAATCTTCCCAAATTCTGATAGAGGGCCACTAGACTTAGACCTGAGTGCAAAAAATGGAGGCTCTAGCCCCTTCCAGAGCTGAGATATCGAAACTCAAAAATTCGGCCCGAAAAAAAAAACGACAGTGGTACCCCTTACGTTTTTTTTTTTTGGGCGAAAAATTAAGTTTCTCCAATCTTCCCAAATTCTGATAGAGGGCCATGAGACTTAGACCTGAGTGCAAAAATGGAGGCTCTAGCCCCTTCCAGAGCTGAGATATCGAAACTCAAAAATTCGGCCCGAAAAAAAAACGACAGTGGTACCCCTTACGTTTTTTTTTTGGGGCGAAAAATTAAGTTTCTCCAATCTTCCCAAATTCTGATAGAGGGCCATGAGACTTACACCTGAGTGCAAAAATGGAGGCTCTAGCCCCTTCCAGAGCTGAGATATCGAAACTCAAAAATTCGGCCCGAAAAAAAAACGACAGTGGTACCCCTTACGTTTTTTTTTTTGGGCGAAAAATTACGTTTCTCCAATCTTCCCAAATTCTGATAGAGGGCCATGATACTTAGACCTGAGTGCAAAAATGGAGGCTCTATTCCCTTCCAGAGCTGAGATATCGAAACTCAAAAATTCGGCCCGAAAAAAAAACGACAGTGGTACCCCTTACGTTTTTTTTTTTTGGGCGAAAAATTAAGTTTCTCCAATCTTCCCAAATTCTGATAGAGGGCCATGAGACTTAGACCTGAGTGCAAAAATGGAGGCTCTAGCCCCTTCCAGAGCTGAGATATCGAAACTCAAAAATTCGGCCCGAAAAAAAAACGACAGTGGTACCCCTTACGTTTTTTTTTTGGGCGAAAAAATAAGTTTCGCCAATCTTCCCAAATTCTGATAGAGGGCCATGAGACTTAGACCTGAGTGCAAAAATGGAGGCTCTAGCCCCTTCCAGAGCTGAGATATCGAAACTCAAAAATTCGGCCCGAAAAAAAAAACGACAGTGGTACCCCTTACGTTTTTTTTTTGGGGTGAAAAATTAAGTTTCTCCAATCTTCCCAAATTCTGATAGAGGGCCATGAGACTTAGACCTGAGTGCAAAAATGGAGGCTCTAGCCCCTTCCAGAGCTGAGATATCGAAACTCAAAAATTCGGCCCGAAAAAAAAACGACAGTGGTACCCCTTACGTTTTTTTTTTTTTGGGCGAAAAATTAAGTTTCTCCAATCTTCCCAAAACTCTGGATTCTGATAGAGGGCCATGAGACTTAGACCTGAGTGCAAAAATGGAGGCTCTAGCCCCTTCCAGAGCTGAGATATCGAAACTCAAAAATTCGGCCCGAAAAAAAAACGACAGTGGTACCCCTTACGTTTTTTTTTTTGGGCGAAAAATTAAGTTTCTCCAATCTTCCCAAATTCTGATAGAGGGCCACGAGACTTAGACCTGAGTGCAAAAATGGAGGCTCTAGTCCCTTCCAGAGCTGAGATATCGAAACTCAAAAATTCGGCCCGAAAAAAAAACGACAGTGGTACCCCTTACGTTTTTTTTTTTTGGGCGAAAAATTAAGTTTCTCCAATCTTCCCAAATTCTGATAGAGGGCCATGAGACTTAGACCTGAGTGCAAAAATGGAGGCTCTAGCCCCTTCCAGAGCTGAGATATCGAAACTCAAAAATTCGGCCCGAAAAAAAACGACAGTGGTACCCCTTACGTTTTTTTTTTGGGGCGAAAAATTAAGTTTCTCCAATCTTCCCAAATTCTGATAGAGGGCCATGAGACTTACACCTGAGTGCAAAAATGGAGGCTCTAGCCCCTTCCAGAGCTGAGATATCGAAACTCAAAAATTCGGCCCGAAAAAAAAACGACAGTGGTACCCCTTACTGTTTTTTTTTTTGGGAGAAAAATTAAGTTTCTCCAATCTTCCCAAATTCTGATAGAGGGCCATGAGACTAAGACCTGAGTGCAAAAATGGAGGCTCTAGCCCCTTCCAGAGCTGAGATATCGAAACTCAAAAATTCGGCCCGAAAAAAAAAAACGACAGTGGTACCCCTTACGTTTTTTTTTTGGGCGAAAAATTTAGTTTCTCCAATCTTCCCAAATTCTGATAGAGGGCCATGAGACTTAGATCTGAGTGCAAAAATGGAGGCTCTAGCCCCTTCCAGAGCTGAGATATCGAAACTCAAAAATTCGGCCCGAAAAAAAAAACGACAGTGGTACCCCTTACGTTTTTTTTTTTTGGGCGAAAATTTAAGTTTCTCCAATCTTCCCAAATTCTGATAGAGGGCCATGAGACTTAGACCTGAGTGCAAAAATGGAGGCTCTAGCCCCTTCCAGAGCTAAGATATCGAAACTCAAAAATTCGGCCCGAAAAAAAAAACGACAGTGGTACCCCTTACGTTTTTTTTTTTTGGGGCGAAAAATTAAGTTTCTCCAATCTTCCCAAAACTCTGGATTCTGATAGAGGGCCATGAGATTTAGACCTGAGTGCAAAAATGGAGGCTCTAGCCCCTTCCAGAGCTGAGATATCGAAACTCAAAAATTCGGCCCGAAAAAAAAACGACAGCGGTACCCCTTACGTTTTTTTTTTTTGGGCGAAAAATTAAGTTTCTCCAATCTTCCCAAATTCTGGTAGAGGGCCATGAGACTTAGACCTGAGTGCAAAAATGGAGGCTCTAGCCCCTTCCAGAGCTGAGATATCGAAACTAAAAAATTCGGCCCGAAAAAAAAAAACGACAGTGGTACCCCTTACGGTTTTTTTTGGGGCGAAAAATTAAGTTTCTCCAATCTTCCCAAATTCTGATAGAGAGCCATGAGACTTAGACCTGAGTGCAAAAATGGAGGCTCTAGCCCCTTCCAGAGCTGAGATATCGAAACTCAAAAATTCGGCCGAAAAAAAAACGACAGTGGTACCCCTTACGTTTTTTTTTTTTGGGCGAAAAATTAAGTTTCTCCAATATTCCCAAATTCTGATAGAGGGCCATGAGACTTACACCTGAGTGCAAAAATGGAGGCTCTAGCCCCTTCCAGAGCTGAGATATCGAAACTCAAAAATTCGGCCCGAAAAAAAAACGACAGTGGTACCCCTTACTGTTTTTTTTTTTGGGAGAAAAATTAAGTTTCTCCAATCTTCCCAAATTCTGATAGAGGGCCATGAGACTAAGACCTGAGTGCAAAAATGGAGGCTCTAGCCCCTTCCAGAGCTGAGATATCGAAACTCAAAAATTCGGCCCGAAAAAAAAAAAACGACAGTGGTACCCCTTACGTTTTTTTTTTGGGCGAAAAATTTAGTTTCTCCAATCTTCCCAAATTCTGATAGAGGGCCATGAGACTTAGATCTGAGTGCAAAAATGGAGGCTCTAGCCCCTTCCAGAGCTGAGATATCGAAACTCAAAAATTCGGCCCGAAAAAAAAAACGACAGTGGTACCCCTTACGTTTTTTTTTTTGGGGGCGAAAATTTAAGTTTCTCCAATCTTCCCAAATTCTGATAGAGGGCCATGAGACTTAGACCTGAGTGCAAAAATGGAGGCTCTAGCCCCTTCCAGAGCTAAGATATCGAAACTCAAAAATTCGGCCCGAAAAAAAAAACGACAGTGGTACCCCTTACGTTTTTTTTTTTTGGGGCGAAAAATTAAGTTTCTCCAATCTTCCCAAAACTCTGGATTCTGATAGAGGGCCATGAGACTTAGACCTGAGTGCAAAAATGGAGGCTCTAGCCCCTTCCAGAGCTGAGATATCGAAACTCAAAAATTCGGCCCGAAAAAAAAAACGACAGTGGTACCCCTTACGGTTTTTTTTGGGGCGAAAAATTAAGTTTCTCCAATCTTCCCAAATTCTAATAGAGAGCCATGAGACTTAGACCTGAGTGCAAAAATGGAGGCTCTAGCCCCTTCCAGAGCTGAGATATCGAAACTCAAAAATTCGGCCGAAAAAAAAACGACAGTGGTACCCCTTACGTTTTTTTTTTTTGGGCGAAAAATTAAGTTTCTCCAATCTTCCCAAATTCTGATAGAGGGCCACGAGACTTAGACCTGAGTGCAAAAATGGAGGCTCTAGCCCCTTCCAGAGCTAAGATATCGAAACTCAAAAATTCGGCCCGAAAAAAAAAACGACAGTGGTACCCCTTACGTTTTTTTTTTTGGGGCGAAAAATTAAGTTTCTCCAATCTTCCCAAAACTCTGGATTCTGATAGAGGGCCATGAGACTTAGACCTGAGTGCAAAAATGGAGGCTCTAGCCCCTTCCAGAGCTGAGATATCGAAACTCAAAAATTCGGCCCGAAAAAAAAACGACAGCGGTACCCCTTACGTTTTTTTTTTTTGGGCGAAAAATTAAGTTTCTCCAATCTTCCCAAATTCTGGTAGAGGGCCATGAGACTTAGACCTGAGTGCAAAAATGGAGGCTCTAGCCCCTTCCAGAGCTGAGATATCGAAACTCAAAAATTCGGCCCGAAAAAAAAAACGACAGTGGTACCCCTTACGGTTTTTTTTGGGGCGAAAAATTAAGTTTCTCCAATCTTCCCAAATTCTGATAGAGAGCCATGAGACTTAGACCTGAGTGCAAAAATGGAGGCTCTAGCCCCTTCCAGAGCTGAGATATCGAAACTCAAAAATTCGGCCGAAAAAAAAACGACAGTGGTACCCCTTACGTTTTTTTTTTTGGGCGAAAAATTAAGTTTCTCCAATCTTCCCAAATTCTGATAGAGGGCCATGAGACTTACACCTGAGTGCAAAAATGGAGGCTCTAGCCCCTTCCAGAGCTGAGATATCGAAACTCAAAAATTCGGCCCGAAAAAAAAACGACAGTGGTACCCCTTACTGTCTTTTTTTTTGGGAGAAAAATTAAGTTTCTCCAATCTTCCCAAATTCTGATAGAGGGCCATGAGACTAAGACCTGAGTGCAAAAATGGAGGCTCTAGCCCCTTCCAGAGCTGAGATATCGAAACTCAAAAATTCGGCCCGAAAAAAAAAAACGACAGTGGTACCCCTTACGTTTTTTTTTTGGGCGAAAAATTTAGTTTCTCCAATCTTCCCAAATTCTGATAGAGGGCCATGAGACTTAGATCTGAGTGCAAAAATGGAGGCTCTAGCCCCTTCCAGAGCTGAGATATCGAAACTCAAAAATTCGGCCCGAAAAAAAAAACGACAGTGGTACCCCTTACGTTTTTTTTTTTTTTGGGCGAAAATTTAAGTTTCTCCAATCTTCCCAAATTCTGATAGAGGGCCATGAGACTTAGACCTGAGTGCAAAAATGGAGGCTCTAGCCCCTTCCAGAGCTAAGATATCGAAACTCAAAAATTCGGCCCGAAAAAAAAAACGACAGTGGTACCCCTTACGTTTTTTTTTTTTGGGGCGAAAAATTAAGTTTCTCCAATCTTCCCAAAACTCTGGATTCTGATAGAGGGCCATGAGACTTAGACCTGAGTGCAAAAATGGAGGCTCTAGCCCCTTCCAGAGCTGAGATATCGAAACTCAAAAATTCGGCCCGAAAAAAAAACGACAGCGGTACCCCTTACGTTTTTTTTTTTTGGGCGAAAAATTAAGTTTCTCCAATCTTCCCAAATTCTGGTAGAGGGCCATGAGACTTAGACCTGAGTGCAAAAATGGAGGCTCTAGCCCCTTCCAGAGCTGAGATATCGAAACTCAAAAATTCGGCCCGAAAAAAAAAAACGACAGTGGTACCCCTTACGGTTTTTTTTGGGGCGAAAAATTAAGTTTCTCCAATCTTCCCAAATTCTGATAGAGAGCCATGAGACTTAGACCTGAGTGCAAAAATGGAGGCTCTAGCCCCTTCCAGAGCTGAGATATCGAAACTCAAGAATTCGGCCGAAAAAAAAACGACAGTGGTACCCCTTACGTTTTTTTTTTTTGGGCGAAAAATTAAGTTTCTCCAATCTTCCCAAATTCTGATAGAGGGCCACGAGACTTAGACCTGAGTGCAAAAATGGAGGCTCTAGCCCCTTCCAGAGCTGAGATATCGAAACTCAAAAATTCGGCCCGAAAAAAAAACGACAGTGGTACCCCTTACGTTTTTTTTTTTTTTGGGCGAAAAATTAAGTTTCTCCAATCTTCCCAAATTCTGATAGAGGGCCATGAGACTTAGACCTGAGTGCAAAAATGGAGGCTCTAGCCCCTTCCAGAGCTGAGATATCGAAACTCAAAAATTCGGCCCGAAAAAAAAACGACAGTGGTACCCCTTACGTTTTTTTTTTGGGGCGAAAAATTAAGTTTCTCCAATCTTCCCAAATTCTGATAGAGGGCCATGAGACTTACACCTGAGTGCAAAAATGGAGGCTCTAGCCCCTTCCAGAGCTGAGATATCGAAACTCAAAAATTCGGCCCGAAAAAAAAACGACAGTGGTACCCCTTACGTTTTTTTTTTTGGGCGAAAAATTACGTTTCTCCAATCTTCCCAAATTCTGATAGAGGGCCATGATACTTAGACCTGAGTGCAAAAATGGAGGCTCTAGCCCCTTCCAGAGCTGAGATATCGAAACTCAAAAATTCGGCCCGAAAAAAAAACGACAGTGGTAACCCTTACGTTTTTTTTTTTTGGGCGAAAAATTAAGTTTCTCCAATCTTCCCAAATTCTGATAGAGGGCCATGAGACTTAGACCTGAGTGCAAAAATGGAGGCTCTAGCCCCTTCCAGAGCTGAGATATCGAAACTCAAAAATTCGGCCCGAAAAAAAAACGACAGTGGTACCCCTTACGTGTTTTTTTTTTTGGGCGAAAAATTAAGTTTCTCCAATCTTCCCAAATGCTGATAGAGGGCCATGAGACTTAGACCTGAGTGCAAAAATGGAGGCTCTAGCCCCTTCCAGAGCTGAGATATCGAAACTCAAAAATTCGGCCCGAAAAAAAAACGACAGTGGTACCCCTTACGTTTTTTTTTTTTTTTGGGCGAAAAATTAAGTTTCTCCAATCTTCCCAAAACTCTGGATTCTGATAGAGGGCCATGAGACTTAGACCTGAGTGCAAAAATGGAGGCTCTAGCCCCTTCCAGAGCTGAGATATCGAAACTCAAAAATTCGGCCCGAAAAAAAAACGACAGTGGTACCCCTTACGTTTTTTTTTTTGGGCGAAAAATTAAGTTTCTCCAATCTTCCCAAATTCTGATAGAGAGCCATGAGACTTAGACCTGAGTGCAAAAATGGAGGCTCTAGCCCCTTCCAGAGCTGAGATATCGAAACTAAAAAATTCGGCCCGAAAAAAAAACGACAGTGGTACCCCTTACGTTTTTTTTTTTTGGGCGAAAAATTAAGTTTCTCCAATCTTCCCAAATTCTGATAGAGGGCCACGAGACTTAGACCTGAGTGCAAAAATGGAGGCTCTAGCCCCTTCCAGAGCTGAGATATCGAAACTCAAAAATTCGGCCCGAAAAAAAAACGACAGTGGTACCCCTTACGTTTTTTTTTTTTTGGGCGAAAAATTAAGTTTCTCCAATCTTCCCAAATTCTGATAGAGGGCCATGAGACTTAGACCTGAGTGCAAAAATGGAGGCTCTAGCCCCTTCCAGAGCTGAGATATCGAAACTCAAAAATTCGGCCCGAAAAAAAAACGACAGTGGTACCCCTTACGTTTTTTTTTTGGGGCGAAAAATTAAGTTTCTCCAATCTTCCCAAATTCTGATAGAGAGCCATGAGACTTAGACCTGAGTGCAAAAATGGAGGCTCTAGCCCCTTCCAGAGCTGAGATATCGAAACTCAAGAATTCGGCCGAAAAAAAAACGACAGTGGTACCCCTTACGTTTTTTTTTTTTTGGGCGAAAAATTAAGTTTCTCCAATCTTCCCAAATTCTGATAGAGGGCCACGAGACTTAGACCTGAGTGCAAAAATGGAGGCTCTAGCCCCTTCCAGAGCTGAGATATCGAAACTCAAAAATTCGGCCCGAAAAAAAAACGACAGTGGTACCCCTTACGTTTTTTTTTTTTTTGGGCGAAAAATTAAGTTTCTCCAATCTTCCCAAATTCTGATAGAGGGCCATGAGACTTAGACCTGAGTGCAAAAATGGAGGCTCTAGCCCCTTCCAGAGCTGAGATATCGAAACTCAAAAATTCGGCCCGAAAAAAAAACGACAGTGGTACCCCTTACGTTTTTTTTTGGGGCGAAAAATTAAGTTTCTCCAATCTTCCCAAATTCTGATAGAGGGCCATGAGACTTACACCTGAGTGCAAAAATGGAGGCTCTAGCCCCTTCCAGAGCTGAGATATCGAAACTCAAAAATTCGGCCCGAAAAAAAAACGACAGTGGTACCCCTTACGTTTTTTTTTTTGGGCGAAAAATTACGTTTCTCCAATCTTCCCAAATTCTGATAGAGGGCCATGATACTTAGACCTGAGTGCAAAAATGGAGGCTCTAGCCCCTTCCAGAGCTGAGATATCGAAACTCAAAAATTCGGCCCGAAAAAAAAACGACAGTGGTAACCCTTACGTTTTTTTTTTTTGGGCGAAAAATTAAGTTTCTCCAATCTTCCCAAATTCTGATAGAGGGCCATGAGACTTAGACCTGAGTGCAAAAATGGAGGCTCTAGCCCCTTCCAGAGCTGAGATATCGAAACTCAAAAATTCGGCCCGAAAAAAAAACGACAGTGGTACCCCTTACGTGTTTTTTTTTTGGGCGAAAAATTAAGTTTCTCCAATCTTCCCAAATGCTGATAGAGGGCCATGAGACTTAGACCTGAGTGCAAAAATGGAGGCTCTAGCCCCTTCCAGAGCTGAGATATCGAAACTCAAAAATTCGGCCCGAAAAAAAAACGACAGTGGTACCCCTTACGTTTTTTTTTTTTTTTTGGGCGAAAAATTAAGTTTCTCCAATCTTCCCAAAACTCTGGATTCTGATAGAGGGCCATGAGACTTAGACCTGAGTGCAAAAATGGAGGCTCTAGCCCCTTCCAGAGCTGAGATATCGAAACTCAAAAATTCGGCCCGAAAAAAAAACGACAGTGGTACCCCTTACGTTTTTTTTTTTGGGCGAAAAATTAAGTTTCTCCAATCTTCCCAAATTCTGATAGAGAGCCATGAGACTTAGACCTGAGTGCAAAAATGGAGGCTCTAGCCCCTTCCAGAGCTGAGATATCGAAACTAAAAAATTCGGCCCGAAAAAAAAACGACAGTGGTACCCCTTACGTTTTTTTTTTTTGGGCGAAAAATTAAGTTTCTCCAATCTTCCCAAATTCTGATAGAGGGCCACGAGACTTAGACCTGAGTGCAAAAATGGAGGCTCTAGCCCCTTCCAGAGCTGAGATATCGAAACTCAAAAATTCGGCCCGAAAAAAAAACGACAGTGGTACCCCTTACGTTTTTTTTTTTGGGGCGAAAAATTAAGTTTCTCCAATCTTCCCAAATTCTGATAGAGGGCCATGAGACTTACACCTGAGTGCAAAAATGGAGGCTCTAGCCCCTTCCAGAGCTGAGATATCGAAACTCAAAAATTCGGCCCGAAAAAAAAACGACAGTGGTACCCCTTACGTTTTTTTTTTTGGGCGAAAAATTACGTTTCTCCAATCTTCCCAAATTCTGATAGAGGGCCATGATACTTAGACCTGAGTGCAAAAATGGAGGCTCTAGCCCCTTCCAGAGCTGAGATATCGAAACTCAAAAATTTGGCCCGAAAAAAAAACGACAGTGGTACCCCTTACGTTTTTTTTTGGGCGAAAAATTAAGTTTCTACAATCTTCCCAAATTCTGATAGAGGGCCATGAGACTTAGACCTGAGTGCAAAAATGGAGGCTCTAGCCCCTTCCAGAGCTGAGATATCGAAACTCAAAAATTCGGCCCGAAAAAAAAACGACAGTGGTACCCCTTACGTTTTTTTTTTGGGCGAAAAATTAAGTTTCTCCAATCTTCCCAAATTCTGATAGAGGGCCATGAGACTTAGACCTGAGTGCAAAAATGGAGGCTCTAGCCCCTTCCAGAGCTGAGATATCGAAACTCAAAAATTCGGCCCGAAAAAAAAACGACAGTGGTACCCCTTACGTTTTTTTTTTTGGGGCGAAAAATTAAGTTTCTCCAATCTTCCCAGATTCTGATAGAGGGCCATGAGACTTAGACCTGAGCGCAAAAATTGAGGCTCTAGCCCCTTCCAGAGCTGAGATATCGAAACTCAAAAATTCGGCCCGAAAAAAAAAACGACAGTGGTACCCCTTACGTTTTTTTTTTGGGCGAAAAATTAAGTTTCTCCAATCTTCCCAAATTCTGATAGAGGGCCATGAGACTAAGACCTGAGTGCAAAAATGGAGGCTCTAGCCCCTTCCAGAGCTGAGATATCGAAACTCAAAAATTCGGCCCGAAAAAAAAAAAACGACAGTGGTACCCCTTACGTTTTTTTTTTTTGGGCGAAAAATTAAGTTTCTCCAATCTTCTCAAAACTCTGGATTCTGATAGAGGGCCATGAGACTTAGACCTGAGTGCAAAAATGGAGGCTCTAGTCCCTTCCAGAGCTGAGATATCGAAACTCAAAAATTCGGCCCGAAAAAAAAAACGACAGTGGTACCCCTTACGTTTTTTTTTTTGGGCGAAAAATTTAGTTTCTCCAATCTTCCCAAATTCTGATAGAGGGCCATGAGACTTAGACCTGAGTGCAAAAATGGAGGCTCTAGCCCCTTCCAGAGCTGAGATATCGAAACTCAAAAATTCGGCCCGAAAAAAAACGACAGTGGTACCCCTTACGTTTTTTTTTTTGGGCGAAAAATTAAGTTTCTCCAATCTTCCCAAATTCTGATAGAGGGCCATGAGACTTAGACCTGAGTGCAAAAATGGAGGCTCTAGCCCCTTCCAGAGCTGAGATATCGAAACTCAAAAATTCGGCCCGAAAAAAAAAAACGACAGTGGTACCCCTTACGTTTTTTTTTTTTGGGGCGAAAAATTAAGTTTCTCCAATCTTCCCAGATTCTGATAGAGGGCCATGAGACTTAGACCTGAGCGCAAAAATTGAGGCTCTAGCCCCTTCCAGAGCTGAGATATCGAAACTCAAAAATTCGGCCCGAAAAAAAAACGACAGTGGTACCCCTTACGTTTTTTTTTTGGGCGAAAAATTAAGTTTCTCCAATCTTCCCAAATTCTGATAGAGGGCCATGAGACTTAGACCTGAGTGCAAAAATGGAGGCTCTAGCCCCTTCCAGAGCTGAGATATCGAAACTCAAAAATTCGGCCCGAAAAAAAAACGACAGTGGTACCCCTTAAGTTTTTTTTTTTTTTTGGGCGAAAAATTAAGTTTCTCCAATCTTCCCAAAACTCTGGATTCTGATAGAGGGCCATGAGACTTAGACCTGAGTGCAGAAATGGAGGTTCTAGCCCCTTCCAGAGCTGAGATATCGAAACTCAAAAATTCGGCCCGAAAAAAAAACGACAGTGGTACCCCTTACGTTTTTTTTTTTTGGGCGAAAAATTAAGTTTCTCCAATCTTCCCAAATTCTGGTAGAGGTTCATGAGACTTAGACCTGAGTGCAAAAATGGAGTCTCTAGCCCCTTCCAGAGCTGAGATATCGAAACTCAAAAATTCGGCCCGAAAAAAAAACGACAGTGGTACCCCTTACGTTTTTTTTTTTGGGCGAAAAATTAAGTTTCTCCAATCTTCCCAAATTCTGATAGAGGGCCATGAGACTTAGACCTGAGTGCAAAAATGGAGGCTCTAGCCCCTTCCAGAGCTGAGATATCGAAACTCAAAAATTCGGCCCGAAAAAAAACGACAGTGGTACCCCTTAAGTTTTTCTTGGGGGGCGAAAAATTAAGTTTCTCCAATCTTCCCAAATTCTGATAGAGGGCCATGAGACTTACACCTGAGTGCAAAAATGGAGGCTCTAGCCCCTTCCAGAGCTGAGATATCGAAACTCAAAAATTCGGCCCGAAAAAAAAACGACAGTGGTACCCCTTACGTTTTTTTTTTTGGGCGAAAAATTACGTTTCTCCAATCTTCCCAAATTCTGATAGAGGGCCATGATACTTAGACCTGAGTGCAAAAATGGAGGCTCTAGCCCCTTCCAGAGCTGAGATATCGAAACTCAAAAATTCGGCCCGAAAAAAAAACGACAGTGGTACCCCTTACGTTTTTTTTTGGGCGAAAAATTAAGTTTCTCCAATCTTCCCAAATTCTGATAGAGGGCCATGAGACTTAGACCTGAGTGCAAAAATGGAGGCTCTAGCCCCTTCCAGAGCTGAGATATCGAAACTCAAAAATTCGGCCCGAAAAAAAAACGACAGTGGTACCCCTTACGTTTTTTTTTTTGGGCGAAAAATTAAATTTCTCCAATCTTCCCAAATTCTGATAGAGGGCCATGAGACTTAGACCTGAGTGCAAAAATGGAGGCTCTAGCCCCTTCCAGAGCTGAGATATCGAAACTCAAAAATTCGGCCCGAAAAAAAAAACGACAGTGGTACCCCTTACGTTTTTTTTTTTTTGGGGCGAAAAATTAAGTTTCTCCAATCTTCCCAGATTCTGATAGAGGGCCATGAGACTTAGACCTGAGCGCAAAAATTGAGGCTCTAGCCCCTTCCAGAGCTGAGATATCGAAACTCAAAAATTCGGCCCGAAAAAAAAAACGACAGTGGTACCCCTTACGTTTTTTTTTGTCCAAAAAATTAAGTTTCTCCAATCTTCCCAAATTCTGATAGAGGGCCATGAGACTTAGACCTGAGTGCAAAAATGAAGGCTCTAGCCCCTTCCAGAGCTGAGATATCGAAACTCAAAAATTCGGCCCGAAAAAAAAACGACAGTGGTACCCCTTACGGTTTTTTTTGGGGGGCGAAAAATTAAGTTTCTCCAATCTTCCCAGATTCTGATAGAGGGCCATGAGACTTAGACCTGAGCGCAAAAATTGAGGCTCTAGCCCCTTCCAGAGCTGAGATATCGAAACTCAAAAATTCGGCCCGAAAAAAAAACGACAGTGGTACCCCTTACGTTTTTTTTTTTTGGGCGAAAAATTAAGTTTCTCCAATCTTCCCAAATTCTGATAGAGGGCCATGAGACTTAGACCTGAGTGCAAAAATGGAGGCTCTAGCCCCTTCCAGAGCTGAGATATCGAAACTCAAAAATTCGGCCCGAAAAAAAAACGACAGTGGTACCCCTTACGTTTTTTTTTTGGGAGAAAAATTAAGTTTCTCCAATCTTCCCAAATTCTGATAGAGGGCCATGAGACTAAGACCTGAGTGCAAAAATGGAGGCTCTAGCCCCTTCCAGAGCTGAGATATCGAAACTCAAAAATTCGGCCCGAAAAAAAACGACAGTGGTACCCCTTACGTTTTTTTTTGGGGCGAAAAATTAAGTTTCTCCAATCTTCCCAAATTCTGATAGAGGGCCATGAGACTTAGACCTGAGTGCAAAAATGGAGGCTCTAGCCCCTTCCAGAGCTGAGATATCGAAACTCAAATATTCGGCCCGAAAAAAAAACGACAGTGGTACCCCTTACGTTTTTTTTTTGGGCGAAAAATTAAGTTTCTCCAATCTTCCCAAATTCTGATAGAGGGCCATGTTACTTAGACCTGAGTGCAAAAATGGAGGCTCTAGCCCCTTCCAGAGCTGAGATATCGAAACTCAAAAATTCGGCCCGAAAAAAAAACGACAGTGGTACCCCTTACGTTTTTTTTTTTAGGAGAAAAATTAAGTTTCTCCAATCTTCCCAAATTCTGATAGAGGGCCATGAGACTAAGACCTGAGTGCAAAAATGGAGGCTCTAGCCCCTTCCAGAGCTGAGATATCGAAACTCAAAAATTCGGCCCGAAAAAAAAAAGACAGTGGTACCCCTTACGTTTTTTTTGGGGGGGCGAAAAATTAAGTTTCTCCAATCTTCTCAAAACTCTGGATTCTGATAGAGGGCCGTGAGACTTAGACCTGAGTGCAAAAATGGAGGCTCTAGCCCCTTCCAGAGCTGAGATATCGAAACTCAAAAATTCGGCCCGAAAAAAAAACGACAGTGGTACCCCTTACGTTTTTTTTTTGGGCGAAAAATTAAGTTTCTCCAATCTTCCCAAATTCTGATAGAGGGCCATGAGACTTAGACCTGAGTGCAAAAATGGAGGTTCTAGCCCCTTCCAGAGCTGAGATATCGAAACTCAAAAATTCGGCCCGAAAAAAAAACGACAGTGGTACCCCTTACGTTTTTTTTTGGGCGAAAAATTAAGTTTCTCCAATCTTCCCAAATTCTGATAGAGGGCCATGAGACTTAGACCTGAGTGCAAAAATGGAGGCTCTAGCCCCTTCCAGAGCTGAGATATCGAAACTCAAAAATTTGGCCCGAAAAAAAAAAAACGACAGTGGTACACCTTACGTTTTTTTTTTTTTTTGGCGAAAAATTAAGTTTCTCCAATCTTCCCAAATTCTGATAGAGGGCCATGAGACTTAGACCTGAGTGCAAAAATGGAGGCTCTAGCCCCTTCCAGAACTGAGATATCGAAACTCAAAAATTCGGCCCGAAAAAAAAACGACAGGGGTACCCCTTACGTTTTTTTTTTTGGGAGAAAAATTAAGTTTCTCCAATCTTCCCAAATTCTGATAGAGGGCCATGAGACTAAGACCTGAGTGCAAAAATGGAGGCTCTAGCCCCTTCCAGAGCTGAGATATCGAAACTCAAAAATTCGGCCCGAAAAAAAAAACGACAGTGGTACCCCTTACGTTTTTTTTGGGGCGAAAAATTAAGTTTCTCCAATCTTCTCAAAACTCTGGATTCTGATAGAGGGCCATGAGACTTAGACCTGAGTGCAAAAATTGAGGCTCTAGCCCCTTCCAGAGCTGAGATATCGAAACTCAAAAATTCGGCCCGAAAAAAAAACGACAGTGGTACCCCTTACGTTTTTTTTTTTGGGCGAAAAATTAAGTTTCTCCAATCTTCCCAAATTCTGATAGAGGGCCATGAGACTTAGACCTGAGCGCAAAAATGGAGGCTCTAGCCCCTTCCAGAGCTGAGATATCGAAACTCAAAAATTCGGCCCGAAAAAAAAAAACGACAGTGGTACCCCTTAGGTTTTTTTTGGGGGGCGAAAATATAAGTTTCTCCAATCTTCCCAAAACTCTGGATTCTGATAGAGGGCCATGAGACTTAGACCTGAGTGCAAAAATGGAGGCTCTAGCCCCTTCCAGAGCTGAGATATCGAAACTCAAAAATTCGGCCCGAAAAAAAAAACGACAGTGGTACCCCTTACGTTTTTTTTTTTGGGCGAAAAATTTAGTTTCTCCAATCTTCCCAAATTCTGATAGAGGGCCATGAGACTTAGACCTGAGTGCAAAAATGGAGGCTCTAGCCCCTTCCAGAGCTGAGATATCGAAACTCAAAAATTCGGCCCGAAAAAAAAACGACAGTGGTACCCCTTACGTTTTTTTTTTTTGGGCGAAAAATTAAGTTTCTCCAATCTTCCCAAATTCTGATAGAGGGCCATGAGACTTAGACCTGAGTGCAAAAATGGAGGCTCTAGCCCCTTCCAGAGCTGAGATATCGAAACTCAAAAATTCGGCCCGAAAAAAAACGACAGTGGTACCCCTTACGTTTTTTTTTTGGGCGAAAAATTAAGTTTCTCCAATCTTCCCAAATTCTGATAGAGGCCCATGAGACTTAGACCTGAGTGCAAAAATGAAGGCTCTAGCCCCTTCCAGAGCTGAGATATCGAAACTCAAAAATTCGGCCCGAAAAAAAAAACGACAGTGGTACCCCTTACGTTTTTTTTTTTGGGGCGAAAAATTAAGTTTCTCCAATCTTCCCAGATTCTGATAGAGGGCCATGAGACTTAGACCTGAGCGCAAAAATTGAGGCTCTAGCCCCTTCCAGAGCTGAGATATCGAAACTCAAAAATTCGGCCCGAAAAAAAAACGACAGTGGTACCCCTTACGTTTTTTTTTTTTGGGCGAAAAATTAAGTTTCTCCAATCTTCCCAAATTCTGATAGAGGGCCATGAGACTTAGACCTGAGTGCAAAAATGGAGGCTCTAGCCCCTTCCAGAGCTGAGATATCGAAACTCAAAAATTCGGCCCGAAAAAAAAAACGACAGTGGTACCCCTTACGTTTTTTTTTTGGGAGAAAAATTAAGTTTCTCCAATCTTCCCAAATTCTGATAGAGGGCCATGAGACTAAGACCTGAGTGCAAAAATGGAGGCTCTAGCCCCTTCCAGAGCTGAGATATCGAAACTCAAAAATTCGGCCCGAAAAAAACCGACAGTGGTACCCCTTACGTTTTTTTTTGGGCGAAAAATTAAGTTTCTCCAATCTTCCCAAATTCTGATAGAGGGCCATGAGACTTAGACCTGAGTGCAAAAATGGAGGCTCTAGCCCCTTCCAGAGCTGAGATATCGAAACTCAAAAATTCGGCCCGAAAAAAAAAACGACAGTGGTACCCCTTACGTTTTTTTTTTGGGGCGAAAAATTAAGTTTCTCCAATCTTCCCAGATTCTGATAGAGGGCCATGAGACTTAGACCTGAGCGCAAAAATTGAGGCTCTAGCCCCTTCCAGAGCTGAGATATCGAAACTCAAATATTCGGCCCGAAAAAAAAACGACAGTGGTACCCCTTACGTTTTTTTTTTTGGGCGAAAAATTAAGTTTCTCCAATCTTCCCAAATTCTGATAGAGGGCCATGAGACTTAGACCTGAGTGCAAAAATGGAGGCTCTAGCCCCTTCCAGAGCTGAGATATCGAAACTCAAAAATTCGGCCCGAAAAAAAAAACGACAGTGGTACCCCTTACGTTTTTTTTTTTTTGGGCGAAAAATTAAGTTTCTCCAATCTTCCCAAATTCTGATAGAGGGCCATGAGACTTAGACCTGAGTGCAAAAATGGAGGCTCTAGCCCCTTCCAGAGCTGAGATATCGAAACTCAAAAATTCGGCCCGAAAAAAAAAATGACAGTGGTACCCCTTACGTTTTTTTTTTTTGGGGCGAAAAATTAAGTTTCTCCAATCTTCCCAGATTCTGATAGAGGGCCATGAGACTTAGACCTGAGCGCAAAAATTGAGGCTCTAGCCCCTTCCAGAGCTGAGATATCGAAACTCAAAAATTCGGCCCGAAAAAAAAACGACAGTGGTACCCCTTACGTTTTTTTTTTTTTTGGGCGAAAAATTAAGTTTCTCAAATCTTCCCAAATTCTGATAGAGGGCCATGAGACTTAGACCTGAGTGCAAAAATGGAGGCTCTAGCCCCTTCCAGAGCTGAGATATCGAAACTCAAAAATTCGGCCCGAAAAAAAAACGACAGTGGTACCCCTTACGTTTTTTTTTTTGGGAGAAAAATTAAGTTTCTCCAATCTTCCCAAATTCTGATAGAGGGCCATGAGACTAAGACCTGAGTGCAAAAATGGAGGCTCTAGCCCCTTCCAGACCTGAGATATCGAAACTCAAAAATTCGGCCCGAAAAAAAACGACAGTGGTACCCCTTACGTTTTTTTATGGGCGAAAAATTAAGTTTCTCCAATCTTCCCAAATTCTGATAGAGGGCCATGAGACTTAGACCTGAGTGCAAAAATGGAGGCTCTAGCCCCTTCCAGAGCTGAGATATCGAAACTCAAAAATTCGGCCCGAAAAAAAAAACGACAGTGGTACCCCTTACGTTTTTTTTTTGGGGGCGAAAATTTAAGTTTCTCCAATCTTCACAGATTCTGATAGAGGGCCATGAGACTTAGAACTGAGCGCAAAAATTGAGGCTCTAGCCCCTTCCAGAGCTGAGATATCGAAACTCAAATAATCGGCCAGAAAAAAAAAACGACAGTGGTACCCCTTACGTTTTTTTTTTTTGGGCGAAAAATTTAGTTTCTCCAATCTTCCCAAATTCTGATAGAGGGCCATGAGACTTAGACCTGAGTGCAAAAATGGAGGCTCTAGCCCCTTCCAGAGCTGAGATATCGAAACTCAAAAATTCGGCCCGAAAAAAAAACGACAGTGGTACCCCTTACGTTTTTTTTTTTTGGGCGAAAAATTAAGTTTCTCCAATCTTCCCAAATTCTGATAGAGGGCCATGAGACTTAGACCTGAGTGCAAAAATGGAGGCTCTAGCCCCTTCCAGAGCTGAGATATCGAAACTCAAAAATTCGGCCCGAAAAAAAAAACGACAGTGGTACCCCTTACGTTTTTTTTTTGGGAGAAAAATTAAGTTTCTCCAATCTTCCCAAATTCTGATAGAGGGCCATGAGACTAAGACCTGAGTGCAAAAATGGAGGCTCTAGCCCCTTCCAGAGCTGAGATATCGAAACTCAAAAATTCGGCCCGAAAAAAACCGACAGTGGTACCCCTTACGTTTTTTTTTGGGCGAAAAATTAAGTTTCTCCAATCTTCCCAAATTCTGATAGAGGGCCATGAGACTTAGACCTGAGTGCAAAAATGGAGGCTCTAGCCCCTTCCAGAGCTGAGATATCGAAACTCAAAAATTCGGCCCGAAAAAAAAAACGACAGTGGTACCCCTTACGTTTTTTTTTTGGGGCGAAAAATTAAGTTTCTCCAATCTTCCCAGATTCTGATAGAGGGCCATGAGACTTAGACCTGAGCGCAAAAATTGAGGCTCTAGCCCCTTCCAGAGCTGAGATATCGAAACTCAAATATTCGGCCCGAAAAAAAAACGACAGTGGTACCCCTTACGTTTTTTTTTTTGGGCGAAAAATTAAGTTTCTCCAATCTTCCCAAATTCTGATAGAGGGCCATGAGACTTAGACCTGAGTGCAAAAATGGAGGCTCTAGCCCCTTCCAGAGCTGAGATATCGAAACTCAAAAATTCGGCCCGAAAAAAAAAACGACAGTGGTACCCCTTACGTTTTTTTTTTTTGGGCGAAAAATTAAGTTTCTCCAATCTTCCCAAATTCTGATAGAGGGCCATGAGACTTAGACCTGAGTGCAAAAATGGAGGCTCTAGCCCCTTCCAGAGCTGAGATATCGAAACTCAAAAATTCGGCCCGAAAAAAAAAATGACAGTGGTACCCCTTACGTTTTTTTTTTTTGGGGCGAAAAATTAAGTTTCTCCAATCTTCCCAGATTCTGATAGAGGGCCATGAGACTTAGACCTGAGCGCAAAAATTGAGGCTCTAGCCCCTTCCAGAGCTGAGATATCGAAACTCAAAAATTCGGCCCGAAAAAAAAACGACAGTGGTACCCCTTACGTTTTTTTTTTTTTTGGGCGAAAAATTAAGTTTCTCAAATCTTCCCAAATTCTGATAGAGGGCCATGAGACTTAGACCTGAGTGCAAAAATGGAGGCTCTAGCCCCTTCCAGAGCTGAGATATCGAAACTCAAAAATTCGGCCCGAAAAAAAAACGACAGTGGTACCCCTTACGTTTTTTTTTTTGGGAGAAAAATTAAGTTTCTCCAATCTTCCCAAATTCTGATAGAGGGCCATGAGACTAAGACCTGAGTGCAAAAATGGAGGCTCTAGCCCCTTCCAGACCTGAGATATCGAAACTCAAAAATTCGGCCCGAAAAAAAACGACAGTGGTACCCCTTACGTTTTTTTATGGGCGAAAAATTAAGTTTCTCCAATCTTCCCAAATTCTGATAGAGGGCCATGAGACTTAGACCTGAGTGCAAAAATGGAGGCTCTAGCCCCTTCCAGAGCTGAGATATCGAAACTCAAAAATTCGGCCCGAAAAAAAAAACGACAGTGGTACCCCTTACGTTTTTTTTTTGGGGGCGAAAATTTAAGTTTCTCCAATCTTCACAGATTCTGATAGAGGGCCATGAGACTTAGAACTGAGCGCAAAAATTGAGGCTCTAGCCCCTTCCAGAGCTGAGATATCGAAACTCAAATAATCGGCCAGAAAAAAAAAACGACAGTGGTACCCCTTACGTTTTTTTTTTTTGGGCGAAAAATTAAGTTTCTCCAATCTTCCCAAATTCTGATAGAGGGCCATGAGACTTAGACCTGAGTGCAAAAATGGAGGCTCTAGCCCCTTCCAGAGCTGAGATATCGAACCTCAAAAATTCGGCCCGAAAAAAAAAACGACAGTGGTACCCCTTACGTTTTTTTTTTGGGCGAAAAATTAAGTTTCTCCAATCTTCCCAAATTCTGATAGAGGGCCATGAGACTTAGACCTGAGTGCAAAAATGGAGGCTCTAGCCCCTTCCAGAGCTGAGATATCGAAACTCAAAAATTCGGCCCGAAAAAAAAAACGACAGTGGTACCCCTTACGTTTTTTTTTTTGGGGCGAAAAATTAAGTTTCTCCAATCTTCCCAGATTCTGATAGAGGGCCATGAGACTTAGACCTGAGCGCAAAAATTGAGGCTCTAGCCCCTTCCAGAGCTGAGATATCGAAACTCAAATATTCGGCCCGAAAAAAAAAACGACAGTGGTACCCCTTACGTTTTTTTTTTTGGGCGAAAGATTAAGTTTCTCCAATCTTCCCAAATTCTGATAGAGGGCCATGAGACTTAGACCTGAGTGCAAAAATGGAGGCTCTAGCCCCTTCCAGAGCTGAGATATCGAAACTCAAAAATTCGGCCCGAAAAAAAAACGACAGTGGTACCCCTTACGGTTTTTTTTTGGGAGAAAAATTAAGTTTCTCCAATCTTCCCAAATTCTGATAGAGGGCCATGAGACTAAGACCTGAGTGCAAAAATGGAGGCTCTAGCCCCTTCCAGAGCTGAGATATCGAAACTCAAAAATTCGGCCCGAAAAAAAAAACGACAGTGGTACCCCTTACGTTTTTTTTTTTTGGGCGAAAAATTAAGTTTCTCCAATCTTCCCAAATTCTGATAGAGGGCCATGAGACTTAGACCTGAGTGCAAAAATGGAGGCTCTAGCCCCTTCCAGAGCTGAGATATCGAAACTCAAAAATTCGGCCCGAAAAAAAAAATGACAGTGGTACCCCTTACGTTTTTTTTTTTGGGGCGAAAAATTAAGTTTCTCCAATCTTCCCAGATTCTGATAGAGGGCCATGAGACTTAGACCTGAGCGCAAAAATTGAGGCTCTAGCCCCTTCCAGAGCTGAGATATCGAAACTCAAAAATTCGGCCCGAAAAAAAAACGACAGTGGTACCCCTTACGTTTTTTTTTTTTTGGGCGAAAAATTAAGTTTCTCAAATCTTCCCAAATTCTGATAGAGGGCCATGAGACTTAGACCTGAGTGCAAAAATGGAGGCTCTAGCCCCTTCCAGAGCTGAGATATCGAAACTCAAAAATTCGGCCCGAAAAAAAAACGACAGTGGTACCCCTTACGTTTTTTTTTTTGGGAGAAAAATTAAGTTTCTCCAATCTTCCCAAATTCTGATAGAGGGCCATGAGACTAAGACCTGAGTGCAAAAATGGAGGCTCTAGCCCCTTCCAGACCTGAGATATCGAAACTCAAAAATTCGGCCCGAAAAAAAACGACAGTGGTACCCCTTACGTTTTTTTATGGGCGAAAAATTAAGTTTCTCCAATCTTCCCAAATTCTGATAGAGGGCCATGAGACTTAGACCTGAGTGCAAAAATGGAGGCTCTAGCCCCTTCCAGAGCTGAGATATCGAAACTCAAAAATTCGGCCCGAAAAAAAAAACGACAGTGGTACCCCTTACGTTTTTTTTTGGGGAGAAAAATTAAGTTTCTCCAATCTTCCCAAATTCTGATAGAGGGCCATGAGACTAAGACCTGAGTGCAAAAATGGAGGCTCTAGCCCCTTCCAGAGCTGAGATATCGAAACTCAAAAATTCGGCCCGAAAAAAAACGACAGTGGTACCCCTTACGTTTTTTTTTTGGGCGAAAAATTAAGTTTCTCCAATCTTCCCAAATTCTGATAGAGGGCCATGAGACTTAGACCTGAGTGCAAAAATGGAGGCTCTAGCCCCTTCCAGAGCTGAGATATCGAAACTCAAAAATTCGGCCCGAAAAAAAAAACGACAGTGGTACCCCTTACGTTTTTTTTTTTGGGGCGAAAAATTAAGTTTCTCCAATCTTCCCAGATTCTGATAGAGGGCCATGAGACTTAGACCTGAGCGCAAAAATTGAGGCTCTAGCCCCTTCCAGAGCTGAGATATCGAAACTCAAATTTTCGGCCCGAAAAAAAAAACGACAGTGGTACCCCTTAAGTTTTTCTTTTTTGGGCGAAAAATTAAGTTTCTCCAATCTTCCCAAATTCTGATAGAGGGCCATGAGACTTAGACCTGAGTGCAAAAATGGAGGCTCTAGCCCCTTCCAGAGCTGAGATATCGAAACTCAAAAATTCGGCCCGAAAAAAAAACGACAGTGGTACCCCTTACGTTTTTTTTTTGGGAGAAAAATTAAGTTTCTCCAATCTTCCCAAATTCTGATAGAGGGCCATGAGACTAAGACCTGAGTGCAAAAATGGAGGCTCTAGCCCCTTCCAGAGCTGAGATATCGAAACTCAAAAATTCGGCCCGAAAAAAAAAACGACAGTGGTACCCCTTACGTTTTTTTTGGGGGGGCGAAAAATTAAGTTTCTCCAATCTTCTCAAAACTCTGGATTCTGATAGAGGGCCGTGAGACTTAGACCTGAGTGCAAAAATGGAGGCTCTAGCCCCTTCCAGAGCTGAGATATCGAAACTCAAAAATTCGGCCCGAAAAAAAAAACGACAGTGGTACCCCTTACGTTTTTTTTTTGGGCGAAAAATTAAGTTTCTCCAATCTTCCCAAATTCTGATAGAGGGCCATGAGACTTAGACCTGAGTGCAAAAATGGAGGTTCTAGCCCCTTCCAGAGCTGAGATATCGAAACTCAAAAATTCGGCCCGAAAAAAAAACGACAGTGGTACCCCTTACGTTTTTTTTGGGCGAAAAATTAAGTTTCTCCAATCTTCCCAAATTCTGATAGAGGGCCATGAGACTTAGACCTGAGTGCAAAAATGGAGGCTCTAGCCCCTTCCAGAGCTGAGATATCGAAACTCAAAAATTTGGCCCGAAAAAAAAAAAACGACAGTGGTCCCCTTACGTTTTTTTTTTTTTTTGGGCGAAAAATTAAGTTTCTCCAATCTTCCCAAATTCTGATAAAGGGCCATGAGACTTAGACCTGAGTGCAAAAATGGAGGCTCTAGCCCCTTCCAGAGCTGAGATATCGAAACTCACAAATTCGGCCCGAAAAAAAAACGACAGTGGTACCCCTTACGTTTTTTTTTTGGGCGAAAAATTAAGTTTCTCCAATCTTCCCAAATTCTGATAGAGGGCCATGAGACTTAGACCTGAATGCAAAAATGGAGGCTCTAGCCCCTTCCAGAGCTGAGATATCGAAACTCAAAAATTCGGCCCGAAAAAAAAACGACAGTGGTACCCCTTACGTTTTTTTTTTTGGGAGAAAAATTAAGTTTCTCCAATCTTCCCAAATTCTGATAGAGGGCCATGAGACTAAGACCTGAGTGCAAAAATGGAGGCTGTAGCCCCTTCCAGAGCTGAGATATCGAAACTCAAAAATTCGGCCCGAAAAAAAAAAAACGACAGTGGTACCCCTTACGTTTTTTTTGGGGGGGCGAAAAATTAAGTTTCTCCAATCTTCTCAAAACTCTGGATTCTGATAGAGGGCCGTGAGACTTAGACCTGAGTGCAAAAATGGAGGCTCTAGCCCCTTCCAGAGCTGAGATATCGAAACTCAAAAATTCGGCCCGAAAAAAAAACGACAGTGGTACCCCTTACGTTTTTTTTTTGGGCGAAAAATTAAGTTTCTCCAATCTTCCCAAATTCTGATAGAGGGCCATGAGACTTAGACCTGAGTGCAAAAATGGAGGTTCTAGCCCCTTCCAGAGCTGAGATATCGAAACTCAAAAATTCGGCCCGAAAAAAAAACGACAGTGGTACCCCTTACGTTTTTTTTTTTGGGAGAAAAATTAAGTTTCTCCAATCTTCCCAAATTCTGATAGAGGGCCATGAGACTAAGACCTGAGTGCAAAAATGGAGGCTCTAGCCCCTTCCAGAGCTGAGATATCGAAACTCAAAAATTCGGCCCGAAAAAAAACGACAGTGGTACCCCTTACGTTTTTTTTTGGGCGAAAAATTAAGTTTCTCCAATCTTCCCAAATTCTGATAGAGGGCCATGAGACTTAGACCTGAGTGCAAAAATGGAGGCTCTAGCCCCTTCCAGAGCTGAGATATCGAAACTCAAAAATTTGGCCCGAAAAAAAAAAAAACGACAGTGGTACCCCTTACGGTTTTTTTTTTTGGGAGAAAAATTAAGTTTCTCCAATCTTCCCAAATTCTGATAGAGGGCCATGAGACTAAGACCTGAGTGCAAAAATGGAGGCTCTAGCCCCTTCCAGAGCTGAGATATCGAAACTCAAAAATTCGGCCCGAAAAAAAAAACGACAGTGGTACCCCTTACGTTTTTTTTTTGGGGGGCGAAAAATTAAGTTTCTCCAATCTTCCCAAATTCTGATAGAGGGCCATGAGACTTAGACCTGAGTGCAAAAATGGAGGCTCTAGCCCCTTCCAGAGCTGAGATATCGAAACTCAAAAATTCGGCCCGAAAAAAAAACGAAAGTGGTACCCCTTACGTTTTTTTTTTGGGCGAAAAATTAAGTTTCTCCAATCTTCCCAAATTCTGATAGAGGGCCATGAGACTTAGACCTGAGTGCAAAAATGGAGGCTCTAGCCCCTTCCAGAGCTGAGAGATCGAAACACAAAAATTCGGCCCGAAAAAAAAATGACAGTGGTACCCCTTACGTTTTTTTTTTGGGCGAAAAATTAAGTTTCTCCAATCTTCCCAAATTCTGATAGAGGGCCATGAGACTTAGACCTGAGCGCAAAAATTGAGGCTCTAGCCCCTTCCAGAGCTGAGATATCGAAACTCAAAAATTCGGCCCGAAAAAAAAACGACAGTGGTACCCCTTAGGTTTTTTTTGGGGGGCGAAAATATAAGTTTCTCCAATCTTCCCAAAACTCTGGATTCTGATAGAGGGCTATGAGACTTAGACCTGAGTGCAAAAATGGAGGCTCTAGCCCCTTCCAGAGCTGAGATATTGAAACTCAAAAATTCGGCCCGAAAAAAAAAACGACAGTGGTACCCCTTGCGTTTTTTTTGGGGCGAAAAATTAAGTTTCTCCAATCTTCCCAAATTCTGATAGAGGGCCATGAGACTTAGACCTGAGTGCAAAAATGGAGGCTCTAGCCCCTTCCAGAGCTGAGATATCGAAACTCATAAATTCGGCCCGAAAAAAAAACGACAGTGGTACCCCTTACGGTTTTTTTTGGGCGAAAAATTAAGTTTCTCCAATCTTCCCAAATTCTGATAGAGGGCCATGAGACTTAGACCTGAGTGCAAAAATGGAGGCTCTAGCCCCTTCCAGAGCTGAGATATTGAAACTCAAAAATTCGGCCCGAAAAAAAAAAACGACAGTGGTACCCCTTGCGTTTTTTTTTTGGGCGAAAAATTAAGTTTCTCCAATCTTCCCAAATTCTGATAGAGGGCCATGAGACTTAGACCTGAGTGCAAAAATGGAGGCTCTAGCCCCTTCCAGAGCTGAGATATCGAAACTCAAAAATTCGGCCCGAAAAAAAAATGACAGTGGTACCCCTTACGTTTTTTTTTTGGGCGAAAAATGAAGTTTCTCCAATCTTCCCAAATTCTGATAGAGGGCCATGAGACTTAGACCTGAGTGCAAAAATGGAGGCTCTAGCCCCTTCCAGAGCTGAGATATCGAAACTCAAAAATTCGGCCCGAAAAAAAAACGACAGTGGTACCCCTTAGGTTTTTTTTGGGGGGCGAAAATATAAGTTTCTCCAATCTTCCCAAAACTCTGGATTCTGATAGAGGGCCATGAGACTTAGACCTGAGCGCAAAAATTGAGGCTCTAGCCCCTTCCAGAGCTGAGATATCGAAACTCAAAAATTCGGCCCGAAAAAAAAACGACAGTGGTACCCCTTACGTTTTTTTTTTTGGGCGAAAAATTAAGTTTCTCCAATCTTCCCAAATTCTGATAGAGGGCCATGAGACTTAGACCTGAGTGCAAAAATGGAAGCTCTAGCCCCTTCCAGAGCTGAGATATCGAAACTCAAAAATTCGGCCCGAAAAAAAAAACGACAGTGGTACCCCTTAGGTTTTTTTTGGGGGGCGAAAATATAAGTTTCTCCAATCTTCCCAAAACTCTGGATTCTGATAGAGGGCCATGAGACTTAGACCTGAGTGCAAAAATGGAGGCTCTAGCCCCTTCCAGAGCTGAGATATTGAAACTCAAAAATTCGGCCCGAAAAAAAAAACGACAGTGGTACCCCTTGCGTTTTTTTTGGGGCGAAAAATTAAGTTTCTCCAATCTTCCCAAATTCTGATAGAGGGCCATGAGACTTAGACCTGAGTGCAAAAATGGAGGCTCTAGCCCCTTCCAGAGCTGAGATATCGAAACTCAAAAATTCGGCCCGAAAAAAAAAAACGACAGTGGTACCCCTTACGTTTTTTTTGGGGGGGGCGAAAAATTAAGTTTCTCCAATCTTCTCAAAACTCTGGATTCTGATAGAGGGCCATGAGACTTACACCTGAGTGCAAAAATGGAGGGCTCTAGACCCTTCCAGAGCTGAGATATCGAAACTCAAAAATTCGACCCGAAAAAAAAAACGACAGTGGTACCCTTTTTGGGTTTTTTTTCGGGCGAAAAATTAAGTTTCTCCAATCTTCTCAAAACTCTGGATTCTGATAGAGGGCCATGAGACTTACACCTGAGTGCAAAAATGGAGGCTCTAGACCCTTCCAGAGCTGAGATATCGAAACTCAAAAATTCGACCCGAAAAAAAAAAACGACAGTGGTACCCCTTTCGTTTTTTTTTTTCGGGGGAAAAATTAAGTTTCTCCAATCTTCTCAAAACTCTGGATTCTGATAGAGGGCCATGAGACTTACACCTGAATGCAAAAATTGAGGCTCTAGACCCTTCCAGAGCTGAGATATCGAAACTCAAAAATTGACCCGAAAAAAAAAACGACAGTGGTACCCCTTTCGTTTTTTTTTTTCGGGTGAAAAATTAAGTTTCTCCAATCTTCTCAAAACTCTGGATTCTGATAGAGGGCCATAAGACTTACACCTGAGTGCAAAAATGGAGGCTCTAAACCCTTCCAGAGCTGAGATATCGAAACTCAAAAATTCGACCCGAAAAAAAAAACGACAGTGGTACCCCTTTCGTTTTTTTTTTTCGTGCGAAAAATTAAGTTTCTCCAATCTTCTCAAAACTCTGGATTCTGATAGAGGGCCATGAGACTTACACCTGAGTGCAAAAATGGAGGGCTCTAGACCCTTCCAGAGCTGAGATATCGAAACTCAAAAATTCGACCCGAAAAAAAAAACGACAGTGGTACCCTTTTTGGGTTTTTTTTCGGGCGAAAAATTAAGTTTCTCCAATCTTCTCAAAACTCTGGATTCTGATAGAGGGCCATGAGACTTACACCTGAGTGCAAAAATGGAGGCTCTAGACCCTTCCAGAGCTGAGATATCGAAACTCAAAAATTCGACCCGAAAAAAAAAAACGACAGTGGTACCCCTTTCGTTTTTTTTTTTTTCGGGGGAAAAATTAAGTTTCTCCAATCTTCCCAAATTCTGATAGAGGGCCATGAGACTAAGACCTGAGTGCAAAAATGGAGGCTCTAGCCCCTTCCAGAGCTGAGATATCGAAACTCAAAAATTCGGCCCGAAAAAAAAAACGACAGTGGTACCCCTTACGTTTTTTTTGGGGGGGCGAAAAATTAAGTTTCTCCAATCTTCTCAAAACTCTGGATTCTGATAGAGGGCCGTGAGACTTAGACCTGAGTGCAAAAATGGAGGCTCTAGCCCCTTCCAGAGCTGAGATATCGAAACTCAAAAATTCGGCCCGAAAAAAAAAACGACAGTGGTACCCCTTACGTTTTTTTTTTGGGCGAAAAATTAAGTTTCTCCAATCTTCCCAAATTCTGATAGAGGGCCATGAGACTTAGACCTGAGTGCAAAAATGGAGGTTCTAGCCCCTTCCAGAGCTGAGATATCGAAACTCAAAAATTCGGCCCGAAAAAAAAACGACAGTGGTACCCCTTACGTTTTTTTTTGGGCGAAAAATTAAGTTTCTCCAATCTTCCCAAATTCTGATAGAGGGCCATGAGACTTAGACCTGAGTGCAAAAATGGAGGCTCTAGCCCCTTCCAGAGCTGAGATATCGAAACTCAAAAATTTGGCCCGAAAAAAAAAAACGACAGTGGTACCCCTTACGTTTTTTTTTTTTTTGGGCGAAAAATTAAGTTTCTCCAATCTTCCCAAATTCTGATAAAGGGCCATGAGACTTAGACCTGAGTGCAAAAATGGAGGCTCTAGCCCCTTCCAGAGCTGAGATATCGAAACTCACAAATTCGGCCCGAAAAAAAAACGACAGTGGTACCCCTTACGTTTTTTTTTTGGGCGAAAAATTAAGTTTCTCCAATCTTCCCAAATTCTGATAGAGGGCCATGAGACTTAGACCTGAATGCAAAAATGGAGGCTCTAGCCCCTTCCAGAGCTGAGATATCGAAACTCAAAAATTCGGCCCGAAAAAAAAACGACAGTGGTACCCCTTACGTTTTTTTTTTTGGGAGAAAAATTAAGTTTCTCCAATCTTCCCAAATTCTGATAGAGGGCCATGAGACTAAGACCTGAGTGCAAAAATGGAGGCTGTAGCCCCTTCCAGAGCTGAGATATCGAAACTCAAAAATTCGGCCCGAAAAAAAAAAAACGACAGTGGTACCCCTTACGTTTTTTTTGGGGGGGCGAAAAATTAAGTTTCTCCAATCTTCTCAAAACTCTGGATTCTGATAGAGGGCCGTGAGACTTAGACCTGAGTGCAAAAATGGAGGCTCTAGCCCCTTCCAGAGCTGAGATATCGAAACTCAAAAATTCGGCCCGAAAAAAAAACGACAGTGGTACCCCTTACGTTTTTTTTTTGGGCGAAAAATTAAGTTTCTCCAATCTTCCCAAATTCTGATAGAGGGCCATGAGACTTAGACCTGAGTGCAAAAATGGAGGTTCTAGCCCCTTCCAGAGCTGAGATATCGAAACTCAAAAATTCGGCCCGAAAAAAAAACGACAGTGGTACCCCTTACGTTTTTTTTTTGGGAGAAAAATTAAGTTTCTCCAATCTTCCCAAATTCTGATAGAGGGCCATGAGACTAAGACCTGAGTGCAAAAATGGAGGCTCTAGCCCCTTCCAGAGCTGAGATATCGAAACTCAAAAATTCGGCCCGAAAAAAAACGACAGTGGTACCCCTTACGTTTTTTTTTGGGCGAAAAATTAAGTTTCTCCAATCTTCCCAAATTCTGATAGAGGGCCATGAGACTTAGACCTGAGTGCAAAAATGGAGGCTCTAGCCCCTTCCAGAGCTGAGATATCGAAACTCAAAAATTTGGCCCGAAAAAAAAAAAAACGACAGTGGTACCCCTTACGGTTTTTTTTTTTGGGAGAAAAATTAAGTTTCTCCAATCTTCCCAAATTCTGATAGAGGGCCATGAGACTAAGACCTGAGTGCAAAAATGGAGGCTCTAGCCCCTTCCAGAGCTGAGATATCGAAACTCAAAAATTCGGCCCGAAAAAAAAAACGACAGTGGTACCCCTTACGTTTTTTTTTTGGGGGGCGAAAAATTAAGTTTCTCCAATCTTCCCAAATTCTGATAGAGGGCCATGAGACTTAGACCTGAGTGCAAAAATGGAGGCTCTAGCCCCTTCCAGAGCTGAGATATCGAAACTCAAAAATTCGGCCCGAAAAAAAAACGACAGTGGTACCCCTTACGTTTTTTTTTTGGGCGAAAAATTAAGTTTCTCCAATCTTCCCAAATTCTGATAGAGGGCCATGAGACTTAGACCTGAGTGCAAAAATGGAGGCTCTAGCCCCTTCCAGAGCTGAGAGATCGAAACACAAAAATTCGGCCCGAAAAAAAAATGACAGTGGTACCCCTTACGTTTTTTTTTTGGGCGAAAAATTAAGTTTCTCCAATCTTCCCAAATTCTGATAGAGGGCCATGAGACTTAGACCTGAGCGCAAAAATTGAGGCTCTAGCCCCTTCCAGAGCTGAGATATCGAAACTCAAAAATTCGGCCCGAAAAAAAAACGACAGTGGTACCCCTTAGGTTTTTTTTGGGGGGCGAAAATATAAGTTTCTCCAATCTTCCCAAAACTCTGGATTCTGATAGAGGGCTATGAGACTTAGACCTGAGTGCAAAAATGGAGGCTCTAGCCCCTTCCAGAGCTGAGATATTGAAACTCAAAAATTCGGCCCGAAAAAAAAAACGACAGTGGTACCCCTTGCGTTTTTTTTGGGGCGAAAAATTAAGTTTCTCCAATCTTCCCAAATTCTGATAGAGGGCCATGAGACTTAGACCTGAGTGCAAAAATGGAGGCTCTAGCCCCTTCCAGAGCTGAGATATCGAAACTCATAAATTCGGCCCGAAAAAAAAACGACAGTGGTACCCCTTACGGTTTTTTTTGGGCGAAAAATTAAGTTTCTCCAATCTTCCCAAATTCTGATAGAGGGCCATGAGACTTAGACCTGAGTGCAAAAATGGAGGCTCTAGCCCCTTCCAGAGCTGAGATATTGAAACTCAAAAATTCGGCCCGAAAAAAAAAAACGACAGTGGTACCCCTTGCGTTTTTTTTTTGGGCGAAAAATTAAGTTTCTCCAATCTTCCCAAATTCTGATAGAGGGCCATGAGACTTAGACCTGAGTGCAAAAATGGAGGCTCTAGCCCCTTCCAGAGCTGAGATATCGAAACTCAAAAATTCGGCCCGAAAAAAAAATGACAGTGGTACCCCTTACGTTTTTTTTTTGGGCGAAAAATGAAGTTTCTCCAATCTTCCCAAATTCTGATAGAGGGCCATGAGACTTAGACCTGAGTGCAAAAATGGAGGCTCTAGCCCCTTCCAGAGCTGAGATATCGAAACTCAAAAATTCGGCCCGAAAAAAAAACGACAGTGGTACCCCTTAGGTTTTTTTTGGGGGGCGAAAATATAAGTTTCTCCAATCTTCCCAAAACTCTGGATTCTGATAGAGGGCCATGAGACTTAGACCTGAGCGCAAAAATTGAGGCTCTAGCCCCTTCCAGAGCTGAGATATCGAAACTCAAAAATTCGGCCCGAAAAAAAAACGACAGTGGTACCCCTTACGTTTTTTTTTTTGGGCGAAAAATTAAGTTTCTCCAATCTTCCCAAATTCTGATAGAGGGCCATGAGACTTAGACCTGAGTGCAAAAATGGAAGCTCTAGCCCCTTCCAGAGCTGAGATATCGAAACTCAAAAATTCGGCCCGAAAAAAAAAACGACAGTGGTACCCCTTAGGTTTTTTTTGGGGGGCGAAAATATAAGTTTCTCCAATCTTCCCAAAACTCTGGATTCTGATAGAGGGCCATGAGACTTAGACCTGAGTGCAAAAATGGAGGCTCTAGCCCCTTCCAGAGCTGAGATATTGAAACTCAAAAATTCGGCCCGAAAAAAAAAACGACAGTGGTACCCCTTGCGTTTTTTTTGGGGCGAAAAATTAAGTTTCTCCAATCTTCCCAAATTCTGATAGAGGGCCATGAGACTTAGACCTGAGTGCAAAAATGGAGGCTCTAGCCCCTTCCAGAGCTGAGATATCGAAACTCAAAAATTCGGCCCGAAAAAAAAAAACGACAGTGGTACCCCTTACGTTTTTTTTGGGGGGGGCGAAAAATTAAGTTTCTCCAATCTTCTCAAAACTCTGGATTCTGATAGAGGGCCATGAGACTTACACCTGAGTGCAAAAATGGAGGGCTCTAGACCCTTCCAGAGCTGAGATATCGAAACTCAAAAATTCGACCCGAAAAAAAAAACGACAGTGGTACCCTTTTTGGGTTTTTTTTCGGGCGAAAAATTAAGTTTCTCCAATCTTCTCAAAACTCTGGATTCTGATAGAGGGCCATGAGACTTACACCTGAGTGCAAAAATGGAGGCTCTAGACCCTTCCAGAGCTGAGATATCGAAACTCAAAAATTCGACCCGAAAAAAAAAAACGACAGTGGTACCCCTTTCGTTTTTTTTTTTCGGGGGAAAAATTAAGTTTCTCCAATCTTCTCAAAACTCTGGATTCTGATAGAGGGCCATGAGACTTACACCTGAATGCAAAAATTGAGGCTCTAGACCCTTCCAGAGCTGAGATATCGAAACTCAAAAATTGACCCGAAAAAAAAAACGACAGTGGTACCCCTTTCGTTTTTTTTTTTCGGGTGAAAAATTAAGTTTCTCCAATCTTCTCAAAACTCTGGATTCTGATAGAGGGCCATAAGACTTACACCTGAGTGCAAAAATGGAGGCTCTAAACCCTTCCAGAGCTGAGATATCGAAACTCAAAAATTCGACCCGAAAAAAAAAACGACAGTGGTACCCCTTTCGTTTTTTTTTTTCGTGCGAAAAATTAAGTTTCTCCAATCTTCTCAAAACTCTGGATTCTGATAGAGGGCCATGAGACTTACACCTGAGTGCAAAAATGGAGGGCTCTAGACCCTTCCAGAGCTGAGATATCGAAACTCAAAAATTCGACCCGAAAAAAAAAACGACAGTGGTACCCTTTTTGGGTTTTTTTTCGGGCGAAAAATTAAGTTTCTCCAATCTTCTCAAAACTCTGGATTCTGATAGAGGGCCATGAGACTTACACCTGAGTGCAAAAATGGAGGCTCTAGACCCTTCCAGAGCTGAGATATCGAAACTCAAAAATTCGACCCGAAAAAAAAAAACGACAGTGGTACCCCTTTCGTTTTTTTTTTTTCGGGGGAAAAATTAAGTTTCTCCAATCTTCTCAAAACTCTGGATTCTGATAGAGGGCCATGAGACTTACACCTGAATGCAAAAATTGAGGCTCTAGACCCTTCCAGAGCTGAGATATCGAAACTCAAAAATTGACCCGAAAAAAAAAACGACAGTGGTACCCCTTTCGTTTTTTTTTTTCGGGCGAAAAATTAAGTTTCTCCAATCTTCTCAAAACTCTGGATTCTGATAGAGGGCCATAAGACTTACACCTGAGTGCAAAAATGGAGGCTCTATACCCTTCCAGAGCTGAGATATCGAAACTCAAAAATTCGACCCGAAAAAAAAAAACGACAGTGGTACCCCTTTCGTTTTTTTTTTTTCGTGCGAAAAATTAAGTTTCTCCAATCTTCTCAAAACTCTGTATTCTGATAGAGGGCCATAAGACTTACAACTGAGTGCAAAAATGGAGGCTCTAGACCCTTCCAGAGCTGAGATATCGAAACTCAAAAATTGACCCGAAAAAAAAAAATGACAGTGGTACCCCTTTCGTTTTTTTTTTTTTCGGGCGAAAAATTAAGTTTCTCCAATCTTCTCAAAACTCTGGATTCTGATAGAGGACCATGAGACTTACACCTGAGTGCAAAAATGGAGGCTCTAGACCCTTCCAGAGCTGAGATATCGACACTCAAAATTTGACCCGGAAAAAAAAACGACAGTGGTATCCCTTTCGTTTTTTTTTTTCGAGCGAAAAATTTAGTTTCTCCTATCTTCTCAAAACTCTGGATTCTGATAGAGGGCCATGAGACTTAGACCTGAGTGCAAAAATGGAGGCTCTAGCCCCTTCCAGAGCTGAGATATCGAAACTCAAAAATTCGACCCGAAAAAAAAACCGACAGTGGTACCCCTTTCGGGTTTTTTTTCGGGCGAAAAATTAAGTTTCTCCAATCTTCTCAAAACTCTGGATTCTGATAGAGGGCCATGAGACTTACATCTGAGTGCAAAATTGGAGGGCTCCAGACCCTTCCAGAGCTGAGATATCGAAACTCAAAAATTGACCCGAAAAAAAAAACGGCAGTGGTACCCCTTTCGTTTTTTTTTTTCGGGCGAAAAATTAAGTTTCTCCAATCTTCTCAAAACTCTGGATTCTGATAGAGGGCCATAAGACTTACACCTGAGTGCAAAAATGGAGGCTCTAGACCCTTCCAGAGCTGAGATATCGAAACTCAAAAATTCGACCCGAAAAAAAAAACGACAGTGGTACCCCTTTCGGTTTTTTTTTTTCTGGCGAAAAATTAAGTTTCTCCAATCTTCTCAAAACTCTGGATTCTGATAGAGGGCCATGAGACTTACACCTGAGTGCAAAAATGGAGGCTCTAGACCCTTCCAGAGCTGAGATATCGAAACTCAAAAATTGACCCGAAAAAAAAAAACCGACAGTGGTACCCCTTTCGTCTTTGTTTTTTTTCGGGTGAAAAATTAAGTTTCTCCAATCTTCTCAAAACTCTGGATTCTGATAGAGGGCCATGAGACTTACACCTGAGTGCAAAAATGGAGGCTGTAGACCCTTCCAGAGCTGAGATATCGAAACTCAAAATTTGACTCGAAAAAAAAAAACGACAGTGGTACCCCTTTCGTTTTTTTTTTTTTTTCGGGCGAAAAATTAAGTTTCTCCAATCTTCTCAAAACTCTGGATTCTGATAGAGGACCATGAGACTTACACCTGAGTGCAAAAATGGAGGCTCTAGACCCTTCCAGAGCTGAGATATCGAAACTCAAAATTTGACCCGAAAAAAAAACCGACAGTGGTACCCCTTTCGGGTTTTTTTTTCGGGCGAAAAATTAAGTTTCTCCAATCTTCTCAAAACTCTGGATTCTGATAGAGGGCCATGAGACTTACACCTGAGTGCAAAATTGGAGGGCTCTAGACCCTTCCAGAGCTGAGATATCGAAACTCAAAAATTCGACCCGAAAAAAAAAACGACAGTGGTACCCCTTTCGTGTTTTTTTTTGGGCGAAAAATTAAGTTTCTCCAATCTTCTAAAAAAACTCTGGATTCTGATAGAGGGCCATGAGACTTACACCTGAGTGCAAAAATGGAGGCTCTAGACCCTTCCAGAGCTGAGATATCGAAACTCAAAAATTGACCCGAAAAAAAAACGGCAGTGATACCCCTTTCGGGTTTTTTTTTTGGGCGAAAAATTAAGTTTCTCCAATCTTCTCAAAACTCTGGATTCTGATAGAGGGCCATGAGACTTACACCTGAGTGCAAAAATGGAGGCTCTAGACCCTTCCAGAGCTGAGATATCGAAACTCAAAAATTCGACCCGAAAAAAAAAAACGACAGTGGTACCCCTTTCGTTTTTTTTTTTTCGGGCGAAAAATTAAGTTTCTCCAATCTTCTCAAAACTCTGGATTCTGATAGAGGGCCATGAGACTTACACCTGAATGCAAAAATTGAGGCTCTAGACCCTTCCAGAGCTGAGATATCGAAACTCAAAATTTGACCCGAAAAAAAAAACGACAGTGGTACCCCTTTCGGGGTTTTTTTCGGGCGAAAAATTAAGTTTCTCCAATCTTCTCAAAACTCTGGATTCTGATAGAGGGCCATGAGACTTACACCTGAGTGCAAAAATGGAGGCTGTATACCCTTCCAGAGCTGAGATATCGAAACTCAAAATTTGACTCGAAAAAAAAAAAACGACAGTGGTACCCCTTTCGTTTTTTTTTTTTCGGGCGAAAAATTAAGTTTCTCCAATCTTCTCAAAACTCTGGATTCTGATAGAGGGCCATGGGACTTACACCTGAGTGCAAAAATGGAGGCTCTAGACCCTTCCAGAGCTGAGATATCGAAACTCAAAAATTCGACCCGAAAAAAAAAACGACAGTGGTACCCCTTTCGTTTTTTGTTTTTTTGTTTTTCGGGCGAAAAATTATGTTTCTCCAATCTTCTCAAAACTCTGGATTCTGATAGAGGGCCATGAGACTTACACCTGAGTGCAAAAATGGAGGCTCTAGACCCTTCCAGAGCTGAGATATCGATATCGAAACTATCGAAAGGGGTACCACTGTCGTTTTTTTTTTTTTTTCAGGTCAAATTTTGAGTTTTGAGTTTTGAGTACCACTGAAGATTGGAGAAACTTATTTACTGTCGTTTTTTTTTTTTTTTTTTTTTGGGTCGAAATTTTGAGTTTCTCTGATCTTTTTGAAACTCTGGTTTCTGATAGAGGGCCATGAGACTTAGACCTGAGTGCAAAATTGGAAGCTCTAGACCCTTCCAGAGCTGAGATATTGAGATATTTATAATGGCATAAATGCTACGTGGGATCTCAATATCTGCACTCAAGTCTAAGTGTCATGGCCCTCTATCAGATTCCAGAGTTTTGAGATGATTGGAGCTTAAGCTTAAAAAAGTTTCTCTGATCTTCTTGAAACTCTGGATTCTGATAGAGGGCCATGAGACTTAGACCTGAGTGTCAAAATGGAGGCTCTAGACCCTTCCAGAGCTGAGATATGGACATCCCACATAGCATTTATGCCATTATAAAAAATAGTCAGTTCATGGACGGTGGAATTATGGGATGGCCCTTGGTGCTATGGACTCAGGGGCCCCAGCTTAGTGCAGTAAAACAGTTTTTATCATGAAAGAAACTTTAATGAAAATGTCCATCAAATACACTACCCAAATCCCCATTCAATAGATTGCAGGCGGGATTCTGTCCAATTGCAGCTTATTGCATGAAGGCTAGGGTTAGGGGTTATTGGACAAATAGTGGGTTCTTGGACAGTGGAATTGTGGGATGGCACTTGGTGCTATGGACTCAGGGGCCCCAGCTGAGTGCAGATACATGGTTTTCATCATGACAGGAACTTTATTTAAAATGTCCACATCAAATAAACTGTCTGAATCATCATTCAATAGATTGCAGGTGGGATTCTGTCCAATTGCAGCTTATTGCATGAAGGCTGGGGTTAGTATATTTAAAAATAGTGGGTTATTGGACAAATAGTGAGTTCGCGGATGTTACGTTCCAGCCCCCAAAAAGGGAGGGGAACCTGATAACCCTCTGCTCAGACCCACAAATGCCAGCAAAAGAGGAATGGAGTCGTGGTGCGAGAAAAGGAGACAAATTCCAAATACCGTACAAACTGTGTTTTTATTTTTGTCACGGTAATAATGTAAATGATAAACAAATTTAAGGGAGAAAGGGGAGAGCTGGACGAACCAAAGAAAAGAAATAAACAAAAATACCCCACCCCTAACCTACACTAAGTATACACATCACCTATCTGGCACACGATCAAGGCGCCCTAACCAAAATTACAGATGGTGGTCCGCCCAGGTCTAACTGGTGTTTATAGACAGAGAAGTATGCCTACGGGTGATGTATACCCCGGGGTAGCTCTAAATCTACTCCCCCAACTCCCTATAAAACAAAGAACAAGAAAAGAGAAGTTAACACAAATAATAATAATAATAATAATAATAATAATAATTCACAAACAACAAACTCAGTCCTGCTGCTCAAGTTCCAAAAGTGGAACACAAAGCTAGTGTTACTAGCTAACAAATCAGATTACAACATTATCAAAAGCTGTCAAATGTTCCAATCCTAATCTCAAAATAGACAACAATAAAGTTATCTACTAATCACAAGGTTTCCCAAAAAGGGATACCAACCACACCAACCGCAGGAACAGAGTGCAAAGCCCAGAGCAGAGAGAGAACAGATCTAAAACTAGGCTTTTTAAAGAGCCCAGCCAGCTGCAGCCACTGACGAGTAGGAGGAGTACCAAGATCCAATCAGCCGTTGGACCACCAATCAGCTGCTGGAATGGTTACAGAAGCCATCTTACCTGTAAGAAGAAAAACACAAGAACCACAAGCAATGGCAGAAAATACGTACCCAGTTCTCTGGGGACGTAACAGCGGACAGTGTAATTTTGGTACGGCGCTTGGTGCTACGAACCCCGGGGGGCCTCCTGAGTGCGGTAAAATTGTTTTTTTTTTCACGACAGGAACTTTAATTAAAATGTCTATCAAAAAAACTACCCGAATCCCCATTCAATAGATAGCCTGTGAGACCGCGTCCAATTGCAGCATATTGAATGAACTGCGGAAAAACTTTAAAAAATATAGTGGGTTATTGGACAAATTGTGAGTTTGTGGGACGGGGGCGTTGCCCGGGAGTGGTCCCGGGACATTTGATAAATATAGTGGGTTATTGGTCAAAATAGTGGGTTCGTGGGACGGGGGCGTTCCCGTGACATTTAGCAAATATAGTGGGTTATTGGAAAAATAGTGGGTTCGTGGGACGGGGGCATGGCCCGGGAGTGGGCGGGGGGTGGTCCTGTGACATGTGGCAAATATAGTGGTTTATTGGACAAATAGTGGGTTTGTGGGACGGAGGCGTGTCCAGGGACCGGTCAGTGGGCGGGGGGCTTTATCTACAGATTAAGTATAATATTAACATTTAATCATCTTGGAGAGAGTTTCATCGTTGCCGAAAGTGACGCGCTGTTTGTTTGAATGCTGAATGGACAATTACTGACAGCTGCAGCTGGAGGGAAAAGTTTACGTGATCTTGAATTAAATGACTTAAATATTAATTTCTATCTCACATTATACTATAGTATGGCTTCATATTATACCCCCCCTCCCAAACATTTTCTCATCAAATCTACACAATTCACATAGGTCACCTATTTTGGTTTCAAAACTGCGAATTTCGCCGAAAGGTGAGTGATTTTCATGTCTGCGTCTCTGTCAAGTGGAAGTTAGTCGCTGACGCGGAGCTCTCGGCATCTCGAAAACGCCATGCTGATCCTTGTTTTAGTTCTCATTTTGTCTTAAAGTCTGCATGCCATGGTCAGTAATGTTTGAACGAAACAACAGCGTGCCGCTAGCTAGACTATGCAGTTGTCCAGTCCACATCTGTCGCCATGGTTACTATGGCAGTACAAGCGAAAATCAAGGATAACACGGATATTACGTCATTGATAGGCGACAAGTGAACAGGGACGGGAACTTTTTAAAATTGTGAATTTCTATGAATTTACAAATTCTTGGAAACATTTTGGATAATAGAAGTACACAACTGGATATTTTGATACAAAATTCTTACATATTGTACCGTTAAGTCCAACAATACGAAATTAAAAGCTACTTTGGATAAACGTATTGTGTAAATCTCCTTATTCTGAAATGTTGAAACATTATATAAGGTCTTACATAAAAAAGCTAATTTTATTAACACTTTTAAAACAAGACTAAAGTACATTCATACATCGATACATCAAATATTTTGAGATTACAAATGTCAAACTGGAATGATGTTTCCCTTGTAAATCTATATATATTACATTTAGCAGCTGCATCCTAAAAATAAGCGACATACCATATGCTTGGTGGTGCAAGGGTGACTTTTATCTTTTATTACAACATGTGGATAGCTATAGTCTTTGGTATTAGTTACCTTAACCTTATTGACATGAGAATAACAATTAAATGTGCAATCTGGAATGGTCCCGAAAGCAAGACTAATGACAGACAAAAACACTATCTCAAGAGTACTGTGTTTTATGGAAAAGAGAGTCTTTTGAAAAACAAAAGTTAAAAGACAAAATCCTCTTCTCTGTGACTGTGGGTTTAGCTGTAACGCAGCAATGACGCTGACAGTCTAATCAGCCAAATTAAGAGGCAAAAGAAGCAGAGAGATGTAATTATTATTAGCATATAGCATAATTGCTGTGCTATAGGGACTCTGCAGTAACTTGAATCCCTGGAGGACGTCACAGCACTGTTGAGACTGGTGAACATGTTTGCCCAAGCTCATGGTTTCAAAGCCCACAGCACTAATTACATACTGAACAAAATCAACATTTATTACACCAAAACTGCTCACTGTAAACAGGAGACTCAGGTCTCCGGGGGGTCTTCATCAGAGCTGAGGAAATGTGGTTGGTTATGTCTGGTTCCTGGTAAGGTGCTCGAAAATCAGGCTTTACACTGTAGTCATTCTGCAGGAAAAAGAACATATTTAATTAAAAAATAAATTAAATATGTTTACAGTAAATCTTTTACATTTCTAGAGAACTTTTGAATGCCACATCATCTATAAAGCTGGCTACATGTCAATACTACGCAGCTAGTGACATGAGTAATAAACATTCCACTGCATTCTGTGGGAAATTTTAAGGAGAAGAGATCCCACTTATTCTTAGTGTCACAAAGTTATGCCATTTGATACATAAGCTGCTTAGGAGTTATGTGCTTACTGATATGAGAGAAAAAGACCTAATTGTTTTCATATGAAAATATTTTTTTTTCTGTTCTTACATAGTACGTAATGCCATTCTGCATATTCTAAATCCCTTAATCCTAAAACTACCTTAAAAACTACCTTACTAACTATTAATAAACAGTAATTAGGAGTTTATTGAGGCAAAAGTCATAGTTAATAGTTGGTTAATAGTGAGAATTGTAATAAGTGCCATCAAAAATAATTTTCTTCCTCAGTATTTTTTTGTTGTTTTACAAAACAAATATCTAAACATTTTTAAATCAAGATGTATTTAGTAGTTGATAAGCCAAATTAATTCAGTTTTATGTATTCAAATGAAGTGATTATGCTTAAAAAATAAACTTAATTAAAAAAAACCCACTGGCAGACATTTTTAGTAATCTTAATTAATTTTTTTAGAGAACAAGACCTGTCATGTCATTTTACTTCTCTGGTAATTTAATCTTGACTTAAGAATGTTTATATATTTGAGAAACAAGACAAAAATACTGAGAAAGATTTATTTTCTTCATCTTTGAAGGGTTGATAGCAGCCTTATTGTTATATATGTTATATATGTTTTTACCACAAGAAATGTGGTAAAGGCACTTCTTACAAACTCTAGTGTATCTAGTTTGTGCACTATAGCTTATACATGAAACTTGACATTGTGCACCGCAAATATTGTTGGTTGATAAATAGCTTACAGAGTTTCTCATTTGTAATCTACTTGGGGGAAAAAAACAAAGTGTACATTTCAGGATTCTGAGATCTGTTGAAACAATATGGCCTTAAATACATACAAAGCTGAATTTGTTGAAATTTAAAAAAATAATAATCCAAAAGTACATTCTTTTTGAATATTTTGAGTCGAGATTAACTTAATGTTAAACTGGAATGAACTGTTTCCCTTTTCTTTTTTACATTAGCAGCTGCATCCTCTCCAGTAAGGGGAAAGTAAACTGCAGGCACTGTGGGGCATCTGACAGAACATCATGTCAGAAGTCTCTTTCCCTTAATTGTATCAGAGTGTGCGAGTGTGTGCATGTGTGCGGCGCTAATCAAGTCATGTTCGCCACGTGTAACATCCTCAAAGGAAATGAGTCACTGGTAATGAAGACCTGTTAACATGGCAGGATGTTGCAGAAACGGAGGATCGGAGCCATTATGCAAAACTTGACTGATAGGGATGTTTCCCCCCTTTTTGTTTGTCCTTTAGAAAATAGCTTTAAAAATTGTGTTATGACTGCAGATGTTGGTCACTGTTATTTTGATGCTCACGTGTCTCACACTGCATACCGTGAGAGTGTTAGACTATAAAATATGCATTTGGGGTGCAAACTATCAATATAGATTTTAAAAACTTTATATTAGAAATGTATAGTTACATACATTCATTTAGCAAATTTTTGTCCAAAGCAACTTATTTATGGAAAAAATGGTTTAATGGGGTTCTAGAACCCGGGTTCTTGACACAATTTTAAAGAGCTCTTTATGCCAAAAACTTTCACTTAAATTTTTAAGAGGTTATTTAAAAAAATGTAGTAATTAAGTGTTTACAAGCTGTTTCATTCATAATATAAACAATGAATTAAAACTATATCCATAAAATGATGCAATGACACATACATAAATAGAACCCTATATGAGGCACTGTCTTGCAGAACCCTTTAAGGTTCTACATAATCTTCTAATCTATATTAGATATTAGGGCTGTCAAACGATTAATTGCAATTAATTAATTGATTATGTGGGTGCACTGTGTATAATTATATATATATATATATATATATATATATATATATATATATATACACATGTATGTGTATTTAAGAAAAATATATTATTTATATATAAAATATTTATGTTTATATATAATATATAAGTTATATATAAATGTATATACATTACACATTAAAAATTATTTCTTAAATATATACAAGCATGTGTGTGTGTATTTATATATATATATATATATATATATATATATATATATATATATATATATATATATATATATATACACACAGTGCACCCACATATATGGTGTAAACACACACTTTTATGTTGGGCTCCACAACAAATTTAAAGACTTTTTATATTAAAAGACTCCACAACAAATTACTCCCTAAATCAAATTTTCTTAGTCACATACTGTATATAGCCCCTTGATAAGCAAAACCGTTCTCACAAGACAAATTTTTACTTCTTTTAGTGAAATCAAGATACCAGATGAGAATGAGAAGTGCAGTCATGCAGACTAATGATTATTTTACAAGAAGATCGATCATTGGCAAGTGATATGCATGAAGTTTTTATTTACACATGTGACCAAATTGCAACAAACAGGATTTCCTCCCAGCGACTAGGCAGTTTTAGATAACCAAAGTGCTGATGCAATTTAATATTCTGATGTGATATTGAAGCTTTGAATCCAGGTAAGGTGAACTGACCTTAGAACAGCGTTTAGGGGAACTGTGCATCCGACAGAGCAAGATTCCTGTTTGCCATGTGATCGCTGTTTATTCTTCACTGAGAGAGTTGCTGATAACACAGTGTTGTTCGGGACACCTCTGATTTCCTCAGAAGGAAGCACCTGTACCCTGTGGAAAAAAAGTTTTGCCACAGCACACAGAAAATCATAACAGTATACCCACGTCATGCGCCCCCCAAAGGACTCTTGGATTTTGCTTGCACAGGCGAACGAGCTCAAGTAACTCACAGCTCCAGAGGCGAGAACAGCCGTCTGGAAAAGACCTGCAAACAGCTGCGGTTTAGAAAGTGACAGAGAAAACATTAGTGTTCTCCAACAGAGTGGTCTAGTTTGAAGGTAAACATAACACACTATAACAAACAAATATACATTAGCCTACTACATGTTGACTATAGGAGTTCCTGTATAGCTAATGAAGACATGGGTAACTGTTAAGTAGGCTATTCCAACTCTAAAATTGTTTAATAAAGCTACATTATTTACTCAAAGAAAATTCATTCATACTCAACCTCATGTCATTCCAAACTCTCTCTTCCGTTAAACACCAAAGATGAATTTCTGAATGAAAATCTTCTTTTCCATAAAAAGTGAAAGGGGACTATGAAACTCCAAAAGTGACAGTAAAGAAATTTGTATGATTTGTATGATACAAAACATTTCTAGATCTTTATTCATTAAAGAATCCTGAAAAAAAATGTGTCATGTTTTACAAAATAAAAATAAGCATCAGGCTATTTTAAACATAGATAATAGTAGTAAATGTTTCTTGAGCAGCAAATCATCTATTAGAATGATTTCTGAAAGATCATGTGACCCTGAAGACTGCTGAAAATCCAGCTATGATCACAGGAATACAGTAAATGACATTTTAACAGATTAAAACTGAAAAAAGTTATTTTACATTAATAATATTTAATTCAATTTTATTAACCTAAGACTCTTTCAAAAAAATACAAATATTTTACCTATCACATACTATATTATTTATATTTATATACAAATTTGTATACTATTATTCTAATTTTGAATTCACCTGGTGTCCCACAAAGAAAAGGAGTAAACATGGGATATAATCTCATTCCTGACATTCCTTTGATTTTGATCTTGGATGAAAAAAAAAAAATGTATATATATATATATATATATATATATATATATATATATATATATATATATACAGGCATCCAAAACTCTTTGATGCAATGCATACTGTACCTGTAGACCTTTTTTAACACCCTGTTGTGTGAAAAAATATTTTGTCATCTGAAAAGCTGATTGTGTATGTTTCGGCATGTTTCTACATGCATGCTTGCTGACTCGCTCTAAAGTAAATTTCTATTGCAATATTTACTTGGTATTGCTGAGATCTGCAGAGACCTGTCTATTGAGCCATTAACAGAAAACAGAAAAAACATCCACGTCTTAGTTCAATTGTACTTTTGAAATAGCCAAATGGTTGGGAAAAAAATGCCGTATGCACATCTGTTTTCCATGCCAAAAGTCCTGAAGTCATTTATCTGACAACTCACTTTTTTTAAACTATACTTCCTGACTTCCACTGAACTAAAGGTTCAAAAATTCCATTTAAGAGACTGTCACTTATCGGCAAAACTAACTTTAGCATTCTACATAAACAGCAAGGAGGAATAGGGTAGGGGAACTCACCCTACAGAAAAAGCACATTCCTCCTGAAAACTAGTCTGACTTGATTTTGTTGTTCTTTTATTCACATGATTATCTGTTTTTGCTTAGCTCTTTCCCTGACATGCACAATAGTGTAACAATTTCCTCAAATTACAGCTTTAATAATCAGTTCAATTACTCGGCAGAACAGATTAAATAACTCACAAGAATCACCTATTATTATTATTATTATTATTATTTAGAAAAACTTTCAGCACAAAGACAAATGCAGCACTATGTAAACTATTGCACAGAAAAAGCTTCCATTGTGAAAATACTGTGAATCACAGGAAATGTTATCAATACACTCACTGAGCGAGATGGGCATGAAGAGACTGGACCTTGAAATGGTTATGCCATATCTTCTTCATAAGTTGTTATACGTTCTGTTCTCTTCTGAAACCATATGATAGATAAATATATTCGGTATTGTTTGCTGAATAACACTAGATTCATTTATGAACTCTGGATAAGCAAAAAGTTTGGGGTCAGTAGGTTTAATAAAAAAAAATATATATATATATAATGTTATTCAGAAAGGATCAAAATGATTGAAAGTAACAAAAAATAATTTCAAAAATAATTTCATAATTTCAATAATCCTTCAACATTTATAATAATTAAGAAAATGTCTCTTGAGCAGCAAATCAGAATGATTTTTAAAGGATCATGTGGCACTGAAGACTTGAGTAATGATGCTTTACCACCACAGGAATAAATTACATTTTAAAATATATTAAATAAGAAAGGGTTATTTTAAATTGTAATATTTTACTGTATTTTGATCAAATGAATGCAGTCTGGGTGAGCATACACATCTTTAAAAAAAAAAAATCAGCAATAATATCCATGTATCTTTTAAAAAAACTACATTTACAGTTAAAATTAACAAGATGTTTATTCATATTTTACCCATTTTCATAGGTCTGAAAATCACTATTTAAAATAAAATAAAAATCCAGGTTTCCATGACTGTGGGAACGCAGATACCAATGTTTCTTTAAGACAAGCACCAGCTAGTTTTCAACTCAGTAATTTATTGCCGAGACTGGATCAAACATGGCTGGACTAACAAGCATTAGGATGAATACAGACCTTATGACAACCAAAGCCATAAGGATTAAATGCAATCAGTGTTTACCACGCTAAACAAGATTATGATCTTTGTGGTGATCACATTATCGGTGACAGCATACTGATATAAACCAGACACTTGCGACTACAAGAACATGATGTTTACTTAGTTCTAAAAGAACAAAACATTACCTATTTAGCCCACAAAGTCTTTTAATCTCATGATGTTTGTCAGAATGAACACTTTTTCTAATATCAGCGAGCGCAGCACTCTTTTAAACCCACTGAGAATTATTTTTCAGACAAAAGGACAGGGAAAACAGCTAAAGACCCCCCATCTACCCCAAGCTCATCCCTCAAGCTGGAATGAGATGAGAGCAGAGCTGAACAAAAGCAGCCTGCCAACACACTGTCATCAGATACAGACGGGGGAGTGGAGGGGGGTCTGCGTGGAGAGCCAGGTCACTACACCTCTCTCTTTCCCACAAAATCTCATGGACTACTGCACTGCAGGGTTTCATAGATAACTGAACACAAGCTCACAGTTTTCCTTGAAACAAAGTCTAAAACTGCTTTGACAAGTGAAAGTCCCCTACAATTGTTTAAAAGCGACAACAAGCATTTTGTATTTCTAGAAAAGCACCATTATAACAAAAAAAGACTTTCTCCGTTACACTCTATTCTTTTACAAGCAGTCACATAATTGGTAATCTAATCTTTTTTCCTTTTTTTTTTTACCCCCGTCTACAGAAAAATATCTGCACAATGTACTAAGGGCTAGATAAAAATGTATCAATTAGATACAAAATAAATCCATTGGCATTTCTGAGCTAACAAACACAAGGAAAATATTAAAGTTTGTTAGGTTTTACATTTTTTATTATACTGTTCAATATGGTTAAGTGTTTGGACACTTTGTGGTTGTCAAACGTTAGTACAACTACTACCCCTGTGTAAAAAAAAAATACCTTACCGAACTGGTTCTGAGAGCCTGTAAATGTCATTTGGTTTAATATTTTATCATCTTATCAAACGCAACAAGATTCACAAGTTTGTTTAAAGTGTACAAAAGTGTTTTGGGGCCACTATTAGTGTGGTACTGACCTGCAGTTCAATATCAGTCTAGCGAAAGTATGGGAATAACTGCACTGCAGATTTTTTCCAGTCTGTCACCATCCCAGCTCAGCATTACTGACATCAATGGAATGGGGGCGAAGAGTCCCAGTCGCTCTGGATTTATGAGGCAGGACTGGAATTTAGGGACGCATGTGACACACAGCAGGCAAATCCTATAAATCCCAATCCAGTTGGGCTATTTCTGTGTTTCTGATGCCTGCAAAGGGGGGTGCATCACAGATAAAGGGTCATTTCTAATCTGATAACAGATAGAGGGGCCCAAAGTCTTGTTATCTACGATGCATTCCACCCTCACCTTAGTGTTACTGAACCAAAGAATGTGGTGGTGCAAGGCTCCAAGTACTCAGGGATGAGTTAAAGGGATAGTTCACTTAAAAATACCAATGCTGGCATTTTTACTCACCATCATGTCGTTCCAAACCCGCATGACTTTCTTTCTGCCATGAAACACAAAAGGAGAAATTCTAAGATCATGCAATTATAAACAGGGACAGAAGTTTCCGTGCTTTAAAAGTGACACAAAAGCACCATGAAAGTATCATAAAAGCTCTCCATAACTGCTGTTCAGTATAAGTTTTCTAAAGCCATACAATACGTAATGCACCAAAATCTAAATTCTGGCCCATAGGAGCCAAAACCAAAAGATGGTCAATATTCAAATTCTTTATCATTGTATAAATAAAAAATAAAAATTTAGACATCACATTTTATATAATGAAGCCATATGAAATGTGTATTTAAATTACATTTGATGGTGTTATTAAATTATTAGCGTTTATAAAGATTAGTGACCATAATTTAATGGTAATATAATGTAAAAGCAATAAAGGAATACAGCATGCAAAAATAACTGTCGGCAGTTACTCAACTTTGGGTCAAATATGGACAAAGCCAGACATTGGGTTAAATTTTTTAATTACATTTTTAACCCAACGTTTGGGTTTGTCCATATTTGACCCAAAGCTTGGTTAAAACAACCCAACATTTTTAGAGTGTATGCTCTAAACAATGCTGGGATGTTTCAACCCAAATTTGGGTCAAATATGGACAAATCCAAATTTAAATTAACCCAACTTCAATTTTCACTTTCAACTGTAATTTTTTAGTGACATTTTTAACCCAACATTTTGGGTTTGTCCATATTTTACCCAAATTGGAGTTGAAACAACCCAGAATTTTTTAGAGTGTATGAATTTGTTGGACAACCTATGCTTTTTGTTCAAATCCCACATACAAAGAAGAGCTCAAATTCCAGATTTCTCACTGGAATCCAAATAAATCTCAGTTTAACCCAACATTTGGGTTTGTCCATACAGTATTTGACCCAAATTTGGGTTGAAACAACCCAGCATTTTTTAGAATGATATTGTGCATCATAATAGCTTTGTGTGAGGAACAGACTGAAACTTAAGTTATTATTCAGTAAAAAAAAAAAAAAAAGAGAGAGAGAGAGAGAGAGAGTAAATGACAGATTTTTCTTTGTTAGGCAAGCTATTTCTCAATGATAGTAAGGAAAAATTACCTAAACCTAAAATGACTTGGCAGACATTAAAGTCTGTGTGTGCAATTATTACAACATGTGACAACTTAGAATAAACATAGAAAGCCCTTTTATTGCAAAGACACATTCTAAATAAAACCAGCAACATTAATCATCCTTCAGTGTGATAATTAAGTTTATATATTTCTAAGTGATAGTAAACAATCAGAAGTAAACAACAAGAAAGTAAACAACTAAAGTGCATGTTGGTTTTGACCAACTATGGGCACATAAAAATGACAGTTAACAACTATTGTTCTTTTCCCACCCATTTATATAATACATTTACGGTCTATTTTTCTGTTTTTGCTGTTTGAGCATCTTTCTTCGTTTTAGGATCATGTCATGAAGTTTATCGAGTCCTTCTTTGAGACCATCACCGATGATGGCACAGGTGGGCTGCAGGTGCCATGGGGTAGAGGGTCCCAGTTCTTTGAGCGCCAGCATGGTCTCTATCTGGGACAGTGACAGAGCCCGTCTCAAGTCCTGCTTGTTTGCAATAATCAGCACAGGCACTCCTTGATTATCAGAGGAGCGAGCGATTTTGTAAAGCTCCGTCTTAGCCTCTTCCATCCTCTCCGAGTCCAGAGAGTCCACAACAAACATGATGCCATCCGCGCATCGTGTATAGGACTTCCAGAGTGGGCGCAGTTTCTCATGGCCGCCGACGTCCCAAAAGTGAAACGTCACTGTCCGTGAGTCCCCGACAGCTAATCGGACCTTCTCCGCATTGAAACCTTTGGTGGGGACGGTGTTGACAAACTCATTGAACTGCAGACGGTACAGCACTGTTGTTTTGCCAGCTGAGTCCAGACCCAGAATAGAGATATGAAGAGAATTACAGAACGGAAGACTGGAAAGAAAGTTGGGTTGCTCTGATATTACGTTCCCCATTTCCCTCAGGAGTGTGAGAACAACAGGAGTTTAGGATGATGTTCCATAGGTCCAAAATCCCAGTTGCACATCCAATGCGTGCCTAAAAGGTCATACATAGGCACATTGTGGTTTATAAATGGTGATTGAATGATCGAATACAATTTGGATAATGACAATTAATTATTTGTGAGGATATGTTTTAAATACTGTCCCACTTTATCTTTACATGTCAAATAAAACAAGACTTTCAGAGTTACTTTAAAAAAAAAATCTGACCCATGATCCTAAATCATAATGTTATTAGCCTTCATAGACCATATTCAACAATGGTTTCAACGTAGTTGGTCAAAACAGATCTAAATTAAGACTGGACTACCAGCTGGTAAGGGTTAAACTAACATGGTAGACCTTGCTCGAGCTGGTTAGAGCTGGTAAACCGCTTTTCGCAACTAAATAACCTGTATTAATGTTCCAAACACCAACATGACCACCTTAAAGGGATAGTTTACCCCCCAAATTTGTTTTTCATATTACTTACTCACCCGCAAATAGTTCCAAACCGTTTCTTTCTTCTGTTGAACAAAAAAAGGAGATATTTTGAAGAATGTTGGTAACCAGTCAGTTGACTAGCCATTGACTTCCATCGTAGGAAAAAAAATACTATTCAAAAATAAATAAAGAACCAAAAGTACTATCCAAGACAGCTGGAGTGAATAAAAAGTCACTCCACCTGTCGAAGTCAATGGATGCCATCAACTGACTGGTACCAACATTCTTCAAAATATCTTCTTTTTTGTTCAACAGAAGAAATAAACTCATATAAGTTTGGAACAACTTGAGGATAAGCAATGACAAAATTGAATTTTTTATGTTAACTTTATTCCTTTAGGCTAATATGACAATTCTAATGTCAACCACTTTTCATTGACTTCTGTCCCACTTTATCTGTCTGAGAAGGTTAAAAGCAGTGCCTAAATATGTTCATTAAAATTACATTAAATATTGTATTTATATATGTATAGTACATTTAGGAGAGTATAGTATCATAAACTCAAAATCTATATATAAAAATACATACCAATACTGCATTACGACAAAATATCTCGCAAATTTTACACATTACAGCCTACGTGACGTAACGTTAAAAATTTCGAGAGGGAGCATTTCATTAATGTACAAATTATATTAATGTGAACATGGGTGTGTTGTAAGATATCTCAGTACGCAATGTAATTAACTTATGACGCAATGTTTCCTAGAAACTGATAAATAGGGTGGTTCAACAATGAAAGCGAGCGCGATAAGAGAGTTCTGCTGAGCACGTCGTTTCTTTGGAAGTCAATCCACCTGTCGAATCGAAACTTTTCTCAATGCCACTAAAGTCTACGCAGACGTCGTATTTATCCATCCTAAACGGTGACTACATCCGTATATTCTGCAAATATTACCTTAATCAAAGTGACAGCAGCTCTGGAGAAAATATGTGGATGTTTAAACCGCATGAACCGCAGCTCGCGCCTGGGGCCAGTTTAAGTAAATGAATTAATCATGACGCGCAGACAAAATGAGCTTTAATATAAAAGGGTGAGTCTGTATCCATTATCTTTAGTTAAAAGTTTTAAAACTAAACTCACAGTCGCCCATTCAACTTACCGTTCAGACTTCATTCATGACGCCCTGGTAGTAGCTCTGCTCTGCGTGCTACTGACTGACGCAGCGCGCGCCTGCACTCACGCGCACACGCAGCAGCTCATTTGTTTACGTTTAAAATGATTGGTCAACGCAAATGGAGGTCATGCGCCCAAAATGAATACAGAGGAAAAATTAGAAAGCTGCAACTAGTGTTTATAGCTTCAATGTCTATAACTATAAAAACTTTTATTAAGACATTTAATAATATTCGAATATTTGATAACATTTATAATATTACATGTAAAAACAAAATTTAACACCTCGTTTGTAAAATTTGATCTTTATATTACAGTTTTTCTCAATTCCTTTGGCTCAGTTCTCAAATGTTTTTTTTATTTCCCAAAACATTAAGTTCAGATCTCTGAACAATTCGCTTCTTTTTCACATCAGATTGTAATTTCTTATTGATTTGAGCAAATTGCAATTGCTTTGGCACATGTGTGCAAAGAGTACATACAACTGTCTGCAGTTTGGACAACAAATAATTGTATATGGCTTGTTGATCAAAACTGATGACTCGATTCTCACTTACACTGTCAAACACTTCAGAACTTCTCAGACATTTTTTATTGTGTAAGCCATCACATTCAAAACGATCTATTCAATTATCATAATTAGTATACATGAATGTATATTCTAAAATATATCTGACATTGACATTGTTTGTAATGTTTGCTAAAATGGCACATGACTTCTAATTGCATTCACAATCTAATTGCAAATTACCTCTAATATGAATCAACCATTTAACCATTTAACCAATCAATATTGGGAGTATATATATATATATATATATATATATATAGAGAGAGAGAGAGAGAGAGAGAGAGAGAGAGAGAGAGAGAGTATATATATAGAGAGAGAATATATAGAATGGAGGACATTAGCAACCCTGAACTGCACCAACATACTCATGGAAGAGCAATTGGAAGGCACGTAAGAATACGTGGTGGTGGTAGAGAAAGAAATAATCGAGGAAGAGGTGGAAATAGAAGAGTCAGAGTCTCTGATGAAATCAGAGCCACACTTGTGGATCATGTCATAAATCTGACCATTGCAGGGGATGGGTGCGGCATTCAAGGAGTTTTTTTTCCACGGTGTGTGGCAATGGTAACATCAGATGTGATGTTGATGAAAATCTTTGGCCTGACCAACGTGAGCGACAAGATGTCCACCAAGAATAATTTTTTTTTTTTTTCATGAATGTTATTTGTTGTTTGTGTATTTGTGGTAATACACAAATATGAAATGTAAAGTGAAATCGTGTTACTCTTGTCAGTTACTTTACATGTACAGTAAATACACTTATATTGTGTACACATGAAGTACAAAAATAAACACTGTAAAAATACAAATGTTCATAGAATATTTTTTTTTTCTACATACTATTGACTTTTCTCAACAAATATGAGATTTGTTTACAGTAAACCCTTAATTTTCATGGTTGACTGTTGTGGTGAAAAAACAACTAAACATTTTGACCAGTGTGGCTCACACAATGACAAAAATACTTTAGATTTTGGTGGCCTTGGCCAAATTATTGACAAAATAACTAGGTTTTGAAGCATGAATTAAATGTTTTGGGTGAGTAACTACATTTTGCAGACATGCTATAAAGTTTTGAAGTTCCTGCAAACAGTTGTGACATTTGCACTCACAGTTTAGAGAATGTTAAGACTGTTTCGAAAAATGTGCCAAAGCAATTGAGAAAAACTGTAATGCAGTGCTTACATTTATTTTGTTTGTGCAATATAAAAAAAATCTGTTTTGCCTGTTTGCTTGTTTGTACAGTTTATCAAAAAAATAAATAAACAGAAAGTGTGTAATAAACATTACTGTAATAACATGAGTGAATAAACAGACAAAACAGCAACCTTCTTTTTTTTTCTCTTGAAACAGATTCATTTCCTCCATGAGTTGGTCAACGTTTCTTCAATTCGGTCCATTAAGGCACTATATACACCTCTTCTGCATCGATATCTCTGTAATACAGAGAGTAAAATGTTTCCAAGTTCATAAATCTGTTAATTGGTTAAAGATATGGGTGTTTTCTACATGCTCACTGTATAAGATGCAGATTTTGGAGGCCATGGCATCTTTGGTAGTATGAGGCTTGGGTCCCATTTAAGCTCTGCTGGTTTGAAAGTGTCCATTTTGTCTCTGTGCGAAGGGTTCAGGTCAGGATGGCTGTCAGTGACTGTTGAGACATTGAAAGAAAATGCAAAGCTTATCAGTAACATGCTGGGTCACTGGGTGGTTTTAAAGACCTTTGTTCTATACAATGTTTTTTATTAGATGAGTAAGATTGCTTGTACAAACACAAAGGCAATAAACACCATTTTTACCAACCCAATGTTCAGTGTTGGGAAAAAAAGAAAAAAAAAACGTTTTCAATCATAAAGTCTTAAAAAATAATAATACACCTGCTTTTAGGCATTGAGACTTTAAGAACAAGCAGTTTGGATCCTTTATAGAAGTCACCATGTCTGGCATTCCCTCAGCACACTGCAATTGGATAAGGAGTGTTTACAGTAAATGTATTATAAAGACTGTCATCTAGTGTTGATACAGTGCAGTGCAGATAATGTTGGCAATAATCTTTTGTAAAAACTTACAGGTCTGAAGTTGTGAGGTTTTGGATCTTTGTAAGGCCCGACAGGATTCGTCCCTGCTCTCACAAACAGCAGTTTTGTCTCTAGTGAGTCTGGTGGTTTGTAGAATGTGAGAAATGATTGTTCTTTGTGTTGAGATAATGTCGAAGTACCATCCTTAATCTTTTCCAAAACAAAAGATTTTTGATCCACACTATCATTTGATTTAACCAGGTGAATGTTTTTGCTCTTGATCCGTGGCAAGCCCACGGATCTGTAGAGTTTCGGGGTAAAGTCCGGAGCTTTCACGTTCCATGGATCAAGGGGAACTGGGTGTGGCGGGATGAGTCCACAACTCCGGCTTGAGATCAAGTTTTGACTCACAGAAAAGAGCAGCTTTCTTCTGAGGTCAACAACAGACGTGGTAGTATCCAAAGGCTCAGGAAGATTCATTGTGAATCAGCCACATCCTAATGTTCAGAGCAATGATCTGAGAACTTGTACTTTATGATGAATATAATGGTTACTCTTTTCAATGCACCAACAATTTCATGAATTTCATTGAATCTTATCAGATAAATGCCAGTATATATGCAAAACCATGAGCAAGATGATGACTTGAGTGATAGAAATGTAATTATACTGTATAAAAAAAGCTGTAATAATAATAATGTTAATAAGACATTAAATAATGGATAAACAAACATAAATGCAATAGTAAATAGATAGATAGATAGATAGATAGATAGATAGATAGATAGATAGATAGATAGATAGATAGATAGATAGATAGATAGATAGATAGATAGATAGATAGATAGATAGATAGATAGATAGATAGATAGATAGATAGATAGATAGATAGATAGATAGATAGATAGATAGATAGATAGATAGATTCTTAAAATCAAGGTCAACTTACTTACAGCAGAGTGGCTGTCATTCAAACATGACTAAGTAGACAGTGAAGAGTTCGAATCAAAAAATTAAGCCAGCTCAGCATGAAGCATTGGATATAACAAAAACAGGTTGCCAGGCAGCAAGAGTTTCAAGTTCTCATTCAGAGACTGCATGCGGACAGTGCACAGAGGGGACATTGTTGAGGAAACAAAGAGACGCCTTAGCAACCGTCAAACTATTAATTAAAGACACTTTTGAGCGAAAAACACTTTGAGGTTTTTTTTAGGTTTATATTCTTTTTCAAGTTTGATGCAATTGCAATAAATAGCTAATGTTCATATTTTATCTCTTTTATGTTCATTTGGACTTTTTGACCTAAATTACTCCGATTTCATTGGTGGTCAATGTTTTGGACGTTGCTTTTGTGTTTTGCAGTAAGTTGAATCAAAAGTTCAAATTGTACTTTCAAATCAAAACCAGCAGAGGGTAGCAATCAACTCATTTAAAGTTAGAGGTGGGGATGGGGAATAGATGAAGAAAACAGAGGACGCTAAGATATTGTAAATGCAATAAAAGCATATAACATTTTATTATCAGACCAACCAAAACAAAAAGGAGTTTAAAAGATTAAGTGCTTACAAAGCATGCCATTAGAGTGGAAGGGTATTGACTTGACCATGACTATAATGTTTCAGGGATGTTAACAGAGCCAAACTCAAGAGTTGAATCAGTGGGTCAAAGGGCACAGCTGGGTTTTACAGGGGTTGTGTTTTTTGAGAGCAAACTGACTATAGAACAAGTCAGATGTCCAGCTGGACAGGTTGGTCAACCCTTTATAAACAGCTGCCTCGTCTTGAGATGCAGCAAGAACCTGTTGAACAGTGAAATGAGCATCTTAGCTTAAAGGGATAGTTCACCCAAAAATGAAAATTAATTCATTAATTACTCACCCCCATGCTGTACCAACCCCGTAAGACCTTCGTTCGTCTTCGGAACACAAATTAAGATATTTTGGATTAAATTTGAGAGGTGGATCACTGCTACATAGGCTTAGGCTACATAGTACATTTTTACGCACAAAAAGTATTCTCGTCGCTTGATAAACTTTAGTCACTGTAGTCACATGGAATATTTAAACATTTTCTTCATTGACTTTCTGGGCCATCAAGTTTCAATCCTTTAGGCAGCCTATGTATAGAAGTTATCCACCTCTCAAATTTAATAAAAAAAATATATTAATTTGTGTTTTTTGAAGACGAACGAAGGTCTTACGGGGTTGGTACAGCATTGGGATGATTCATTAATTACTTAATTTTAATTTTTGGGTGAACTAACCGAGAATGTGGGGCATGTGACCTCAGAACCCTTGTTCAGACAAATCTATCATTCACACTCCTTTTAGTTCGGTCACACATAAAGAAGGACAAATCATCATTTGACAGGTGATCCAATGGACTATTTTTCTTTAAGGAATAGTTCACTCAAAAAGGAAAACTTACAATCTTCTGCTATAAAAATGATAAGGCAATCATATGCAATTTTGGAGTATGATCATTATATTTAAAGGATTGTGTAAAGGTTCTCCAATGATTCTCCTTTTATTTTCCAGAATAAAAAATAGCAGATTTAGAATAACTTGAAAGTGGGTAAAATAATGTCACAATTCAAATTTTTTGGGGCGAACTATCCCTTTAAAGCATCTACTTTCATGTCACCAACACTTTAGTTCAATTTGATACATTTGCAGCTTTTAGACTTTGTGTTATTTTGATTGCTAATCACACCTTTGCGTCATGGAAAAGTCTTTTGATGGTTTAACAATCTGCTTTTCACATTAGGTGTGACAGTTGTTACGCTGCATTAACCCCTTTTATCTAAATCAAAGTAAAAACACTGGGAATATGTTGTGGTTTTGTTCTGCCTAATGAGTATCATTCATTAAAAATATACAGTGTGGAGGAAGAATTTAATTATTTCATACAAAGTGTCAACACCTCTGGTAGAGAAACAGATGGTATTATACCAGTGCTCACTCTTCATCCCGCAAATGTTATTCACATCTTCTTTGAGAAGGAGTGGCACGCCCTTGATAACAGTTTACCAGATGGCCTCTGGTTATGCGATCCCTTCTCAAAGTCTCGCAGGCATCCCACAACAGACTGTGTTTAACTTTCTCAGAGCAGAACTTTGGCTGATCATCGTCTTGTTGATACAGCAGTGGACAGTCAGAGAAGAATAATTATTGTCAAGGTCAGAGATAAATTATAAGATGTTGCTCATTAGCAAAGCCATTTATTGTGGAGTCTAATTAATCCAACAACAGATATTTAGGCTACATTTTGAGGGCAAACACTAAGTACATTACTTACTATGCATGATTGACATTCTCTTTTACACCACATGTTGATAAGAGATGAATGGCATAAAGAAGAGCAAAAACAATCATATTTCTTGAAAAGATAGGCTAATATTAACTGCAATAAAATTATTATTGGATTCTTCATCTGTGGGCACTTCTGAACCTGTGGACATTTTGAAAACACAATTTTCACACTAACTAGTTTTCTAACAACAAACAAAAGTCAAGCATTATGTTTAGCACACATGTACGTCTGTAAGATGTCTGCTGTTAATTTGGAAAGCATGTAAAACATCTGATAAACATCTTAGAAAAGGCAGTTTCATTCTAAATCTTAAACTAATGTCTATATGATATCTTCTAAATGTCTAAATGACATCTATCAGGAAACCTCCTGGAGACGTATTGCAGAAGAGCAAACACTCAAAAAAAATAAAAAAAATAAATAAATAATAGCCTACATCTTGCAGATGTAAATGCAGACGTCTCCGAGATGTACTGCTATTTGAAACATAAATGGCTCAAACTCATTTGTCTAGCTACTCATGAGTCTCTTTTAATTTATGTTGGGATTTTTATAAAATGACTGCTTGATTGAAAATGAAGTAGCCTATTAAAAATGCGTGGTGAATAAATATCAAGTAATACTTTCATTGATTTTTCGTTATTTTCCTCACATATCTAATTTCATTTCAAGCATAAGCCTACTTCATATGACAAGTACACGGTTAAAGAACACTAACTTTTGAGCCGAAAAATCGTTGTCTCATATTGTGGTGGAAATGTACGCCACTGTGGGACGTTGTTACAATCATGGTCATTTCAATGCACAATCGTTAACATGTTCTTTTATAAGTAAATTTAACTGAAAAGATGGGGTTAAAATATGTAGAGGATGTGTGTAAACGAGCCACACTGGAGAATGGGACAGTCAGCTCGAGATGCTCCAGCGGGAGGAGGTGTGTGTGGTCTGGACAGCACCCCACGAAACACTCGCTGTTCTCCTCAAAGACACAACAGATATTTCTCTGCCAGCTTTCATTTCGGGACTATCGGTCGGGATATTATCCTGGATTGTATTATTGGTTTGGAGACGCTTTTAAATGTTTTCTAAAGAGCATTAGAGACTGAAATGTATTTAAACGTCTGTTTGGAGTATTGCCTTGCTATTCTATTTATTATTTTAAACAACACTGTCAGTTGTCAAAAAGGTAAGTAAATCAATAAACATTTATACCTTGAACTAAATGCTATTTGCATAAGAGCACGTTTGGGCAACAGTTTTGGTTGCGCTTTATTTATTTTCGCAGTTTAATATTATTAAATTCATTATTAATCGTTGTTTAAAATTAATATCAATTTAGTAATTACCTCGTATGATGTATGATCGTCACATTTAAAGATGCCCTCGCCTTTTTTTTTCTTTTTTTTTTTGCTAATTAAAGTTTTACTTTTAATGAAGTTAACAGCAATTTTGAGAAACTGCATTAAAAAGATGTAAATCCCCTGGAAAAGAAGACAAACTGTTTTTTATTTGCTGATTCCCAACGGCGCCTCATGACCCAAAGTGACTTCCCTGCAGTTTCTACCACTACTATCAATGAAATAGTTATTTAATTTCAAACTGGTCTATACTGTATGTTTTTGAGTAAAACTAAGTGTGTGTGTTTGTGTGTATGATTACAGTGGAGCCCCCTGAATGCAGTCGTGGGGGTTACACCGTTCTTCAGAGCCCGTACCGAAGCACCAGGTTCAGCTCACAGCAGCTGCTCCAGTCTGCCCTGCAGGAGCTCGTTTGTGATCATTCACTCTCTCCCGGATGGTATCAGTTCCAGATCTTCGATAAGCCGGCCCGTATGCCCACCAAATGTGTGGAGGTACAGTACAGTGCATTTCTGTCATCGGTCCAGCCAGCTGAACAATGGCTCCTCTATGTTATGTTTCTATATGACTGTAACCCCTACAGGTGAATCATTGTGGAACACAAGCCCCAGTGTGGCTCTCCCTGGCAGATGGAGAGACTCTCCCATGGGCTCTAGAGGTGAAGCAGATGACGGCCTGTGCTACCTGGCAGTTCCACGGAAGCGACAGTAAAGACTGCTGTCTTTTTCGCCTGCCTGTCACCGTACGCAATTGTGGGGACTTTTATGTTTACTTGCTCCAACCAACGCAAGGATGCATGGGATATTGCGCTGAAGGCAAGTCATGAGCCTCACTGAATAGTAGGCCTATTTGAAATGTTAGTATGATTATCCATTGGTTCTGCTGAATCATACATCCCAAAGGCTGTGAAAAATAAGACATAGACATTTTGTCAAGCCTTTTCAGTCTTCATCACTATATTTTACATTCGCAGAGATAACAGAGTCCAATAAAACCAGCTGTGACGGGACACAAAGGAATAGTGATGGAACCTGCAGTGGTGAGTAGTCCATACATAGTCCACCAATATTATAAACTGCATCTTCAAAACGAAATTATCTAAACAAAATAAATTAAACCCATTAATTTTTTCTTTTTTTACCAAATTTTTTTCCAGAGCTTGTGTAATACAGTAAAATGAACTGCATATTATCTGAAAGGTTCCCCAGATGAATGCAGCAGAAGTTCATGTATTTGTGTTGTTTTTGTGTTTCGACTGTGGCATGGAGCTGATCAGAAGTGATCCTCCTCTTGGTCTTAAACATCCCAACAGAGTATCTTACTTACTTTTATTTCTAGTGGAATCCTTCAACACACTTACTTTAGAAGTTTCCTTCATCTGTGTCAGACAATCATTAGATATTATAAATTCTCTGTTACCCTCTGGCTTTAAAGACAAATATTTATAAAAAAAAAAACAAATATATATTTAGATATTCTAAGTATATGGTTTGAATCATATATTACTTGTATATGTAGATATGCAGTATTTGTCATTTATCCCTCAGAACTCCAGCCTTCCTCTTCTGCAGTGCCACTGATTGTAGCTGAGCTCTCCGACAGCAGCGTGTACCTGAAGTGTACATTTGATGACAGCAGTGGGAACAGCTCTCTGGGATATGTAGTGACATGGTGGCGACTATTGCCAGACGGCAATAGAGAAGAGCTCAGGAAAGACACTACAATAGAAACTTTTGCTTTCATCGAGCTGGATGGAATCAACTTGCGACTGGGAGACAGGGTAGCCACTTTATTCAGTATTCACATGAATTCAGATTAATATTTATGAATCTTAACCTAAATATCTATGTTTCAGATCCATTGCAGTTGCACTAGTTTTTCTCTGGACTCTCCCAATATACAAAGCCTTCCTGTGGAGAGTGAAGAGTTTTATGCAGGGATCCAAGTATGTCTCAATTCTCGTCTGTGTTGGGAGGTATTAATAAAGTTCTATGAGACTTATTATATTTTTTTGCATATTTTCCAGATGAAACCACAAGCTGTGTCTATTTCAGAAGATGGGAGAGAGTATAATCTAACAGTGGAGAGCACTGTACCTTTACCATGTTCCTCAGAGAGATGTACTTTGCCTTTGCATCTAACTACTAGTAGCCAAGGTGGAGTCAAAAATTGCAGTTATAAGTCATATGTTATATTAAATATTTTTTGCATTGTGTGCAGAGAATCCTAATCTCATTACTGTATATGCAGATAAATATTATTTATATACTACAAAAGTATTTGTTTACTGCTTTAAATATATATATTCATTTGAATAAAAAATTATTTCATTATTCATTTGTTTGCTTTAATACAATAATGTGAATATATGTTTTTGGGGGAGACATTTATGTCAACTCAAACTTGTAATATTTTACCCTAAATATTATTGAGTCTGAATTTTCCCTCATTGAGTTGCACCATGTCACCTATAACTGAAAATTGTACTTAAAAGATTTGTCTCCGATGGTAGGTGAGAAGGACCTGGGTGTTGATTTAGTCCTGTCCTCCTGTGAGGTCGAACTGATTCAAACCCCTTGTCATTATGGATACTGTAGCCAAGCATCTGTGCACTACAGCGCAGTGACTGATATATGGAATGATGGAGACAGAAGCACAGAAATACACATCAAACCCATTATCAGCACCAACTTCCTGTGGAATGGGTATGCTCCCCAAAGTGTGCAGGTGGGCCTTATTTGATTATATATGCAATATATTATATATTATAAATAGTTGAGGAATATATAAACTTGTGATTGTCCTGACACTATGTAAGCATATCCATATTTAGTATGCATATAATCAAATGCCTTGTTGTTTATGCCAAAAAGCATCTGCCAAGAAAATGTGTAAATGCAGTTTTATATATATATATATATATATATATATATATATATATATATATATATATATATATATATATATATATACACAGTATTTATGAATAGAATTTGTGTGTGTATATGTATGTTCCTCTCAGATTCTTGTGAAGGACGTTCCATCTGCTCACTGTTACACTTTTACGGACCCTCACATCATCACATTTGATGGCAGGTAAAAAAAAAAAAAATCTACACTGAAACTATAGTCCAATAATAAATGTTGCTGTATTCTAGAGGATCTATTATATGTTTTTACATTTTCAACTTTCTGTATTGCAAAGGTACAAAGCACAAAGTCCACTACAACAGGAGTTGTTCTCTATATATCAGTGTGTACTGTTTCTGAACTCCCTGAAATGCCTTGATTGTAATCTTGAGTTTTCTTTCGGAAACGTTTATGTCACAGTATTCCTCATTTAAATAATTTGCGCCCAAGGCGTACTCAAAATAAAAAGGGCAAAACCTGGTTGAATTGTGTTCGTAGTGTGTTGAAACTTGAAGTTATGGTAAGAGATGTGACATTTACAAAACACGCTCGAAGAGGTTGACCAATTGCAACGCACTGGTCCAGTCAGAGCGGCCAATCAGAGCCCATTGAGCTTTTCAGAAGGAGGGGCTTTTATAAACTGCTGCAACCCTGTAAAATATGTGAAAATAATCTTTTTTAAACTTTCAAGCATGAAAAAACTTTGTAAAAGGGCATAATAGATCCTCTTTTAGAGTAAAAACACTTTTTGATGTTGAATCACTGAATTAATTCATTAATGCAAATTGAATTTAACATTGCTTGTTTGTTCACAGGAGGTATGATAACTACCAGATAGGCACCTTTGTGCTGTACAGGAGCACTGCTCGGCTGTTTGAGGTACATGTGCGACAGTGGGAATGTCCCGGCATGACCGCCCATCCCACCTCGTGTGTCTGTGGCTTTGCAGCCAGGGATGGTAGTAATGTGGTCACATATGACATGTGTAACGGGCTGGTGGGAGAGACAAAGCCACGTCTCTCTGTGAAGAACGGAGATCTGGTAAAGAGTGGCATTCGTGTTACTGAGTCCTACCAGGGCCGCAAAGTCACTGTGAGTGATATCGGGTGTATATTAGTGTGCATCTTTGTTTATTTCATTTAAATTATTATACCTACAGTTTAGTCCATATAAAGTGATAAATAAGCTTTTTTAAATCCAGATTATGTTCTTGTCTGGGGCATTTGTGCGTGCGGACGTGGCTGACTGGGGAATGAGTCTGACACTAAGGGCCCCAGGCTCTGATCAAGGCCACACTGAAGGCCTGTGTGGAACCTTTGATGGACAGCCATTGAATGACTACCATAGAGAGGGTGGAGAGACTGTGGAGGACAGCAGATCTTTTATCAATGCGTGGAGGTGAGACTCGCCCTGTTGAATTTGATCAATATTTAAAGTGTAATACTTAGGGTTTGGGGTTTATTCAATTACATAACTGTGAGCATGAGCAGTAGTTTTATTGATGCTTGCAATACAATAAATGTGATGTTATGGCTCATATTCAATAAATAGCTGATAAGATGAAAACTCTGTTATTTTGTGCAGTTAAAAATAAAATCAATAGTTTTAAATGCTTCAAGTGAATTTAGGCCTCACAATATTGTTTCTTTATTAAATTGTTAATAAAAAAAAAGATGAGTTGAATATCAGAAATTCGGGAAAGACAATTGAATATACAATATCTATCAAAATATACACGAATGATACAAATATTTTTGAATGTTTTTGAAAGAAGTCTTTCATGCTCACCCAGGCTGCATTTATTTTGAAATATTATTACAATTCCAAATAACTGTTTTCTTTGTTAATATTGTAAAATGTAATGTATTCCTGTGATGGTGAAGCTGAATTTTTAGAGGCCTTTCAGTCTTCAATCTGTTGTGTCACTTTAAAAACCATTCTAATATGGTGATTTGGTGCTCAAGAAACATTTATTATTAATAATCAATGTTGAAAACAGGTCATAATTTTGTACAATTTCGTAATATTTTGTATTTTTTTGAAGAAACCATGGTAATTTTTTCAGAATTTTTGAAAGAACATTTATATAAAATCGAGTCGAGTCTTCACTGTCACTTTTGATCAATTTAATGCATCCTTGCTAAATAAAAGTTTATGTGGTGACTGACCCCATACCTTTGAACAGTAGTGTATATCGACTATCTATTGATAAATAAAAAAAATAACTGATATCATGCTGATTTGTTGTGCATCCCTCCTTAATAGGGATTATTATGCTCCCTTAAAACCAGGTTGGCACCCAGAAACAGCTTTTTTGACAAGATCCCCATCTATGAAAGCAACTCCAGTCTCCATGAGTACTGCCATTGTCAACAAGAGAAACACCAGTCAACCAGCAGAGCATCGCCCCAGTCTACCATTTCCTCCAGGTGTTCTTCCTCTACCCGCGTCCATTCTCCCTCCATCATCCCTACTTTGGATGTAACAGTTGAGTACATCAGGTCTTTCCCACTTCATAGAGCGACGTCCACCCCTCCCGGCAGGCCCACACAACACCGTCCAGCTCAGGGAAGCAGAACAAATGCTCAGAGATCCCAAATTCAGAGACGCGTTATGAATCCCCAAAGATCCCAGAGTCAAAGACGTGTCCTAAACCCACAGAGATCCCAAACTCAGAGACGTGTCACAAGCCGAAGCAGACGTCAAGGTGGATATTACAACTCCAGATCATCTCCACACCAGTCAGACCTGGAGGAGTCAACGTATAATTTCCCAGAGGACCATTCTTCATCGAACTCCCCTGAACCGCTGGTACCGTCCTGGCCTACTGATTCAGGCCTTACGGAATCTGAGGTCCGGCGACTCTGCGAGGGAACCCTGAGGAACTCCACGGTGGGGTTGGGCTGTGGGCGTCTCCTGGGCGAGATGCTGGAGCAGGCATTGGAAATGTGTGTGATAGACCAACTACTAAAGGACGATCAGGTCTGGAAAGGAGCCACCGTGCCCCTACTGGAGAATGAGTGTGAGAGGATTGTGGTAGAGGATGTTGGCAGGAGGAAGGAGAACCAGGATGTTCTGGCTTCCCTCAGGTGCCCGAGCCTGTGTAGCGGGAATGGACAGTGCACAGAGTGGGGCTGCTCGTGCTTCCCTGGATTTGGCTCGTATGATTGTAGCCAGGTGTCTGGTGGGTGTGTCTGTATATACCCTTATATAATTGATATATAAGTGCACATGTTTGTTCTGCATTGGGACATGCTATACTCTATTGAAAATTAGTTTACACAGCTGCATGGAACATTTGTACTTTTTGTTTTAGTATTTTTTATATACTGGTATAGTATATTTTGTTTTAAATTAAATTGATGTTATGCATCAATTACTCATTCTAAAGAGTAAAAGTGGTCTCAAGTGGAGATAATAAACAAAAAGAATGGGCTAGAATGGGATTTTACAAATATTTCTGTTATAAAATCATTGCTAACTATTTGTATATGAGTAAATGAAAATGTAGGTTGACCTAGAAGACTTTGATGAGCATTTCATTTGTTTTTAGCCAGTTAATCTGTTTTCCTGATGCAGATGAGGCTCCAGAGATCACAGAGTTGGAGAACGGAGGACTGTGTGATGTCCATTATGGCGCCTGTTCCTCTGTTAGGGTTCTTGGTCAAGGCTTTAAAAAGTCCTACAAGCTCAAGTGTGAAGTTGTGAAGGAAAAGGTGACAGCACATTTGCCAGTCAAGCATTCAATTGGGCATGAAGGTAAATTAATATTAACCGGATTACATATTGTTCTGTCTACATAGATAGTAAATGGTGACTGGTCTTTGGATGATGCTCAATTGGTGCCCGCCTCCTTCCAGAGTTCGTCCTCATTAGAGTGCCAGCTCCCTGTGGACGACCCACAATCCTCCACCGCTGCACACCAGCCAGTCTTGCGCTGGCAAATCAAAGTCAGTTTGTCACTCATTGCTGTGTATTGAGCTGTAAACTATTATGTAAAGCTAAAGTGTATTTAAACGTATTGAAAATTGAATGTGTTTGTTTATCTGTCTTCTAGGTGTCTAATGATGGACATAGCTTCAGCAATGCAAAGATACTGACTCTTTTTGACGGCAGATGTCAGATTTGTACCGTCAGCACCTCGGTTATCTGCACCCTAAAGGTCTGTGCTATCCATACTCATATCAAATAAAGCTGCGGTTGAAATTATGAAAGTTCAGCTTTGCCATCACAGAAATATATTACATTTTACAGAAACATATATTAAAGAAACTTGTCATTTTAAACTTCAATAATATTTCATAATATTACCGTTTTTTTATTTACTTTTCTTAATCAAATAAATGTACCCTGGGTGAGCATGAGACTTCTTTGAAAAACATTACTGTACTGGACTGGTACTGTACATCACTGTAAACCATTTCACAAGAAGAAAAAGAAAAAAACATGCTCCATGATCTGTTTGTAATTTGTTTAAATGGTGTTTCTTTAAACTTTTTTTCTGATCAGTTGACCCAGATTCAGTGGACGTTTTATCTTGAAATGTTTACATACGCTGTTCATCATTTATCATTGCGTATACTTAGACTTTTTTAAATACAGGAAACAATTTCGCTTTCAGCCTTGTAATTATGTACAGCAAATAATTTCAGGTCAAAATCAGTCGAACAAAGCTAGCACTGTTCAGCTTTCTAAAACTGGGTCTCTCTCACACACTGTACACATAAATGTTTGTGATAAGCATGTGTAACAATGTTTAAGGCTCAGGGAAGGAGGAGGCAGAAACAGACAACTGTTCAACATAACTTTAATAATAATATAAACATAAACAGAGTAATTCCAATAGCTTCCTCACACCAACTGTGCTCGAGCCCTAATGAATAAACAACAAAAGTAAAGTGGCTGCCCCTCGCATAATGTAAAGTCCAGGCCTGGTGTTCTCTTGTCTTCCACTGTCGTCACTCCTCCTGTTATCCTTCCGGAGCTCCTCCGTGGGACTCGAGACCGGCTTATTAACACTCGCATCACCAGCTTTGCTCTCAGACTCACCCTGCATGCAAGAGGTTTATTTAAACAACCACAAAAACCTAATGATATAATTACAGATTGCGTTGTTTTGTTTGTGTAATGTTACGTTTTAAAAGTTTTCCTTGAATATCCCCTCAGGACAGGACATGTAACATTGATGGACTGTGTTATGAGGAGGGCGATCACAGCCTGAGCAGCCCGTGTCTGACATGCAGACCGGATCTTTCCAAATACGGCTGGTCCATTGCTGAGAGTTTGTTCATTTCAGTCTTTATTTCCTAAAGCTGGAGACCATACTAGTTCTGCTATTGTAATGACTTCCTTAATGACTTCGAGATGGTCATATTTTTCCATAAAGATGCAATGCATGTTTGCTTAGTACTTGGTCCTGTTTTGATTTTTTTGTTTTATAGTTTGATGTTATTTTTTCACTCTCCTGCAACAGTTATATATATCACACTATGTATAGAATCTCACTATAAATTATGATAAACAGTTTTGTCATATGTTATAAATTGTTTTATATGTATTTTCCAATGTACATAATGTTCCCTGATGTTCTCTTGTCACAGTCCTCGTTCTGATGTTCTGTGTGTGTTCATAGAAAATGAGCCACCGGTGTTTCACGCGGGTCAACTCAATCTGAAGACATTCTACGGAGAGAATTTGGTCTATCAGTTCTCAGCCACTGATCCAGAGGGCTCTGCAGTTCTCTTCACGCTCAGGTCAGGGCCCAGAGACGCTGTTCTCTCTCCAGCTGGCCTGCTCATCTGGAAAGCTCTGTTCACCACACCAGTGACCTTTGAACTGGCTGTAACTGATGACTGTAATGCAGAGACACGTGCCACAGCGAAGGTGAGCTCTAGAAAGCATCTGGTAAAATGTTGTGTCAAGAAAAATTTGCACATGAAGTCTTACAGATCTTTCTGAATGTTGTAGACTGCTGAAGTACAACTGTGTGTCTCCATTGTTGTCCACAGGGGGGTGCCATATGGTTTCCAAAAACATTTCTGGATCATTAGATCAGTGTAACAGTTTTATAATATATATTGCCAATAAATAATTAAATAACAATAATTATATACATGACAATATATGAAATTAATACTTTTAATCGAAACTGACAGTAAAGATATTTATGTCACAAAGGTTTTCTCTTTCAAATAAATGCTTTTGAACTTTTGAACTTGAAAAATGAATCACAGTTTCCACAAAATTATTAAGCAGCACATCTGCTTTCAATGTTGATAATAATACGAAATGTCTCTTGTGCAGCAAATCATCATATTAGAATGATTTCTGAAGGATCGTGTGACACTGAAGACTGGAGTAGATTTGATCACAGGAATAAAATACATTTGGAAAAATATTCTAATCGAAAGCAGTAATTTTAAATTGTAATAATATTTCACAGCATTTCTGTTTTTACTGTATTTTTTTATCAAATAAATGCAGCCATAAGGTCTTTTCACAGAGTTATGTGTTTTCGTATTCGTCATTCGGTGGCTCTGAATTGTCAAAACCATTCAAAATGCTTTCTACAGATGCGTAAAACACAGAAAATCGAACCCGATTTTTTTTTTATGACGGAACTAAATTTTCGGATGCAGTGTGTAAGTGTGATGGACACAACATGAGGTGGTATTTATTTTATTTTTTTACGCAATTTCAGACTCAGTATGCAAGGACCTTTAAGGAGTATAAGAGACTTCTTTCATAAACATTAAAACATTTTGCCGACCCCAAACTTTAGAACAGTAGTGTGTGTGTGTTACCTATACTTAATGTATGATTTCATTTTATATTTCCCAGGTGTCAGTTCACCCATGTGAATGCCAGAATGGAGCTTCCTGTGTGACTAACATTAACTTCCCCCCGGGATCTGGTGAATACCTGTGTGTTTGTCCCGCTGGTCTGGAGGGGGACAGGTGTGAAGTCGATGTCGATGACTGCAGGTCAAACCCATGCCTGTCGGGCACATGTGTGGATGGACTAAACTCCTTTACCTGCCACTGTCCAGTGGGCTTCACAGGTCAGTTCACTTATTGTAGAAACAATCTATTCATGTAGAAGTGGATCTCTTATGTTGTTATTTGTTGAGCCTTCTGCTGCTGTGTTCTACAGGTGTAATCTGCGATGAGGACATTGATGAATGTTTGTCAGCTCCATGTTACCCAGGCGTTTCCTGCAGAAATATGATGGGCTCGTTTGTGTGTGGACCTTGTCCTGAATACCTCACTGGAGATGGGAGGACCTGCAACCGTATGCTCATATCACTTACTTACTTTTAGGTTTATGATCAAATAGTCAGGCAGAGAATTTTTACATTCATATTACAAAAGTAGTTGTTTTTAAGCAAATCAAAAATATAAGTGATCAATATAAGTAAATAGTGTAAGTTTTGACTTTACTTGACCCTTTATCGAACACCATCCATTTTGTAACTCCTGAAAGTAATGTTAACCTGAAATTGCACCAAGACTAGTTGTTTATGCCTGTTTTTACATTTCTTGTGTACAATAACAGTGTTCACATTGAAATGTTATCCTTTGCATGTTAATCTAGAGCCTGTCTACTAGTAATTTTAATCATGTAAATTAGATTTTAAACATTACTGTGTGAGTTTAATAATTGAGTTTACTGATTCAAATGGATTGGTACTATGGAAACCCACTTCTGCCACATAAGAAAGAAAGTCATAATTATGAGATAAGTTGAGATTGACAAAAAAAAACTGTTATGACAAAAAGTAGAAATTGTGAGATGAAAATATATCATTATAACAAAAGTTGAAATTCTGACAAAACAATTCTTACATTAAAAAGTCGCAATTTGGATAAAATCGACAAAGATTTGATATAATGACAATTACAAGTCAATTGACTAAACATAGAAATTGATATGTCATAATTATGACATAAAAGTCAAAACAAAAAAGTAAAAAAATGTATATATTAAAAATATATATAATATATATATATAAAAAGTGGAATTATGACACAAAAGGAGAAATTACATGAGTGATGTGAGATAGAAAGTGATAATTATGACAAAAAAGTCAAACTTATGATAAAAAATATAATATAATTATAATTGATTAATATAATTAATATTTATTATAATTAAGTCAAAATAATGACAAATGCAGTCGCAATTAAGGGAAAAATCTATTGAATCAATCTCATAATTTCAATGTTTTTGTTTTGTTTGTTTGTTTGTTTTTTTAATTTTTTATAGAAAAGACAGTGGATAAAATTGATGAAGACAGTCATAAAATTACCTCAGAAAGTGAGATTAACCTCGGCTCCTTCAAACCCAAGCTTGTTCCAGGTAGGAATAATAATTCCATTTTTTACACTCTAATATGTATCCGTTGACTGTAAATATGTACGTACCCCCTGAAGGGCAGAGCCCGTGTGCCAGTCGGCCCTGTTATCCTGGAGTCCAGTGCTTTGAGAGCACATACACGTCTGCTGGTTACATATGTGGTCCGTGTCCCTCTGGGCTCTACGGCAATGGACAAACATGCACGTCAAGGACAGCAAACAGTCAGTTGCATTTCTTCATACAAACATTATCATTGCAAGAAACATTATTACAAAGAAGCCAGAATAAATAGCTTTTGCGTTTTTTTTAGATTCTTCTTTGGGCTCGACCTTCTAACTCTTATTATTTTGCAGGACAGATACTATTGAGGGAGGGTGAGAAACTCTCTGATGTCACTTCTTCCACTAGGAAGTCAGCTGAACCTTCTATTGGAGCTGAAAGATCTCCTCCTAGCAACAAGTGGACCTCCTCTGTTGATAGGAAGACCACCACACGCACCCTAGACTGGACCAACACGAAAGCAAAAGGCAGTTCAACCAGAGAGCAGCTGAATGAAGAACAGTTTAACCCTGAACGCGCTGAGGACAACCGAACTTGTGCGGACTCCCCCTGTTTTTCTGGAGTACCGTGTGAAGCCACATCCTCCGGCTCTTTCAGATGTGGAAGCTGTCCACACGGCTATAGAGGAAACGGAATTACCTGCAAACGTGAGCAGTTTAAGCATATAGCCAAATAAAACATTGCTCATTATAGTGGTTGACGCTTGTGAAAAGCTAGACATTTCAAAGTCATATTTCACACCAAAATAATAACAATAATAAAGTGGAAAAAAAAAAATCCGTCCGTCCATCCATCCATCCATCCATCCATCCATCCATCCATCCATCCATCTATCTATCTATCTTATATTTGTTTGTCTGTCTAGCCTAGACATTTATTTGTGAGGTTTACATTCAAACATTTTTGAATGATTATCGAACTGATTGTTTTAACCTGATTTAAGCATTGCCTGTGTGTGTGTGTGTGTGTGTGTGTACAGCTTTGTGTCGTCACCCCTGTGGTCAGAATATGGAGTGCTCACAGCCCAACACTTGTACCTGTAAAGAGGGTTACACTGGATACAACTGCCACATTGGTCAGTCACAGCCTATAATATTCTTTTAGCTTGACAGACATTTTTTTAAATTAAAATTACTCATTTTAATTTTGACATGTCTATAATTAATTTCAAACTCAGACTTGATATATCTTGTCCTGTCAGCTATTTGCCGACCAGACTGCAAGAACAAAGGGAAGTGCGTGAAGCCCAATGTGTGTGAATGTCCTGCAGGGTACAGCGGCCCCACCTGTGGGGAAGGTAAACTCGAATCTTTCGTGTCTTACTCCATTCTTTACAAATTCATTTAAAGTCCCTTTTTGCTATATGACTCCTAATAATTAAAAAATGTATTTACATATATGTGCACTTTATGTAATGTAATTTTTATGTAACTTTATGTAAAATAAAGTGTTTTTATCTTGCCTCTCAGCCAGCTGTGATCCACCTTGTCAGCATGGTGGCCGATGTTTGTCCAGAAATTACTGCACTTGTCCATATGGCTACGTGGGACCAAGATGTGAAACTAGTGAGCAGATATTTCTGAATGATTTCTAAATATGAAGAAATTTCTTTATAATGATTGTGAGTTATTGCCTTTTTTTTTCAGTGGTGTGTAACAGACATTGTGAAAATGGTGGAGAGTGTGTGTCGCCTGACGTCTGTAAGTGTAAACCTGGCTGGTACGGACCAACGTGTAATTCAGGTGCGTTGTTTTATCCTTAAAATCAGCATGAAACAGAAGTTGTTATAGTCTTTTCTTCCCTATTGTGACACACATCCAAATGAATGGCTTCTTGAACAAGAAAAAATGTAGGGCGAGACTTGATTGTTCAACGGGTATCGATAGGATTTGTGGTTTGCTATTGGTCGGTCTCGGTAGACAGTAAACATCATTAGAGAAGAGAAGAGATGTCAGTGCAAGAGGGAGGAGAAGTTATTTTGTTTGAAGATTACAAGGACACGTGAATTTAAAATATATATATTATGATGTGCACAGATAAATAATTAATAATAATATTAGAATACTCCATAAATAATGTAAAAGACTTTAAATATTGATCATAAATCTATTTAATAAACGTGATTATAATAAATTGCCTAACTGTTTTCATTCTCAGCCGACTGTAAACCTGTGTGTTTAAATGGAGGGACTTGTATTAAACCAAACATCTGTGCTTGTCCCAGTGGCTTCTATGGTTCACAGTGCCAGATAGGTACAACAGTTTCATTATTTCATGTAAACAATTTTGTACAATTAATAAATGGCCTGAGTTATTGATAATTAATTAAGCTGTGTGTCGTTCTTTGTAGCTCTGTGCAATCCTCCATGTAAACACAGAGGCCAGTGCATGAGAAACAACGTGTGCTCCTGTCCTGAAGGATACTCTGGGAAGAGATGCCAGAAAAGTGAGTGTTCATTGGTGTCATTTTCTCCAGAATCTTGATTGTTTCAGTTCTGTTGTTTCGATTTGTTATTATATATCCAGTATGCGTTCTAGCATATTATATGTTCGGACTATATGCTCTGTGTTTAGGTGTGTGTGACCCCATGTGCATGAACAACGGAAAGTGTGTCGGTCCAAACACCTGTTCCTGTCCATCTGGATGGAGAGGAGGGATTTGCAACATCCGTAAGACATTTTCAACATCCATGGTCACCAAGGCTGCATTTATTTGATCAAAATACAGTAAAAACAACAGTAATGTTGTGAAATATTACTGTACATTTTAATATATAATTAATTGAAAGGTATTCATTGATGGCAAAGCTGAATTTTCAGCATCATTACTCCAGTCTTCAGTCACATGATCCTTCATAAATCATTCTAATATGATGATTTGATGCATTGATTACATTTATTATTATCAGTGTTCAAAACGGCTTAATAGTTTGTGGAACTTTTTTCAGGATTATTTGATGGATGAAAGTTCAAAAGAACAGCATTTATTTGAAATAGAAATCTTTTGTAACATTATAAATGTCTTTACTGTCACTTTTGATCAGTTTAATGCATCCTTCCTGAATGAGCGTAGCATTCCCTTTCGTTGTCACTCCAAATTTACGTCGCGTGACGATGAATGGGGTTCGCTTAGAAGCCTCTCATCTTCAAAAGAAATAAAACTATTCTCTGACCATCTTTGAGAATCTTCCAGACGAACAGCTTCCAGTCGGTGTTGGGGTGATGCCGAGTTACAGTGAGTTTCACATTCCTGCCTGCTGAACTGAACAGCGTGTGTACAAGCTTTTCTCTCACAAAAAGAGCGTGTGCGCGTCATCTTTATAAAGACGATCTGCCCGTGTATTTCTAGACGAGTGGGGTATTCTGATTCAGCTGATGGGACGTGTTTGGGCTTTGATCACGTTCAGTGCGTCTCGTTCTCCCAGCGGTAACATGTAAAATTCTCGCAATGTAATGGTCGAGACTCGATGAGCTCAAATAGAGCGAGAGTCCCCTCATCCATACTCTGATCAATTTCCTCCACGCAAGATTATACTTTGGCTGTTGGCCAGGGTGACCTAAGACGGTGGGTCTGGAACTAAACCGACGAAATATCCTCGGTCCACACCCAGTATTTCACATTGCAACCCGCACGGTTCCGAATTCCGCCGGCGGGCCCGCGATCTCATTTGGCTTATGAAATCATGTATATCGCTGCATCACAAGATGAGCTGGAGATGCCATCCTCGGGTGCGCTAACATAACGAGTCTAATCCAGAGTTGACAACTATGCTTTCCTGGGCCGCCCCCGAGTATCGGGCTTGTGTGAAACCATCCGCCATGTCCCGAGCACTTAAGGCTGATGATTGGTTTTGGGGGGAGGCGAACGCACATCCTTTCTACCCGGACATGCATGAAGAGGACATGAGATCGTGGGAGTGTCCTTTGACTTTTCGCGACTGCTCAGCCGCCAGTGTTTAGTACCTGGGCTTTGGCTTGGTGCCTCCATGTGCATACCAGGGCGACCACATGTGTATTTCCACTTTTTCCACTTAGCTTCTCTGAGCATGTGTCTTTCCCTCGGCATGCAACCTTGCCACCCCTGGGGTTGAAATATTCCACCTGCATATGGACTAGTTCATCCTTGCTAGTCTCACGACAGGGATCTCAGATTTACGCAGGACATTGGAAGACAGCTGTGAAGGTGGCGTGATTAGACTGGTAACCCCATTCGTCGCCATCCGACGTAACTCGGAGTGACAACGAAAGAGAACGTCTCGGATATGGATGTAACCATTGTTCTCTGAGTAGGGAATGGAGACGTTGCGTCTCCCTGCCATTTCCGCTGTACCGCTGGAACAGTCGAGTTCAGTCTTGGCTCCTCAGCGAAGAGACATATCTGCATATTGCCGAGTAAATGGCGGAGTTACGGCATGCAAATTTCGCAGACCCAAGGCATTTTCTTGCCATTGGCTCATTTTATTTCTTTCGAAAATGAGAGCCTTCTAAGCGAACTCCATTCATCATCATCTGGCGTAACGTCTCTGTTCCCTGCTTAGGAAACAAGGGTTACATCGGTAACCGAGACGATTTCTTTAACAAATATATATTACTGTCCCCAAACTTTTGAACAAACATTATATATTGCAACATAACATATTGTCTGTATGTGTAGCGGCATGTTTACAGAAATGTAAAAATGGTGGTGAGTGTGTGGGGCCGAACACCTGCCACTGTCCAGCTGGATGGGAGGGTCTGCAGTGCCAAACACGTAAGTCCTGATTAATCGTAAATGCTCCTAAAGGGCTCCTATAATGTTTTTTTTTTTTTACATTTTTTACTTTTTAGTGTGTAATGTTGCTGTGTAAGCATGAAAATGGTCTGCAAAGTCCAGGCATACGCTAAATAAAAGGGGTGAAGCCTGGTTGAATTGCGTTAATAGTGTGTTGAAACGCGGAGTTATGGTAACGGGTGCGACATTTCCAAAACACACTTAAAGCGGTTGACCAATCACAACTCACGAGTCCATTCAGAGTGATCAATCAGAGCAAATTGAGCTTTTCAGAAAGAGGGGCTTTTCTTAACAGAGCTTTACTGACAGACTGTGAAGAGAGGTGCTACAACCTAGTAAAATATGTGCAAAAATGATGTTCAGGCATGAAAACTTATGTATATATATATAGTAATTAAAAAATATATATTTCTTTTTATTTTAATTTTGTTTATTTAATTTCTTCTGTAACAGCGATCTGTAAACAGACGTGCCTCAATGGGGGGAAATGCGTTTTCCCACATTTCTGCCACTGTCGACAAGGCTACACTGGACCTTCCTGTGCTACTAAAGTAGGCATTTCACAAACACATTGCCATAATTGATTTCCTCTTTAAAATGATATTTGTAAAAACATTTTGACGTCATTTATGGCCAAAAGATTAACTGATTGTAAACTTTGTATTCACAGACTAGGTGATGAAGATGTGACATTGAAGACAACTTTCTATCGCTCTGTAAAAAATAAAAGGTGTGTGTGAGTGTTTGTAAGCATCAGTGCCTTAAAAGTGAGGTAAACTTATATATATATATATATATATATTACTTTTATTGTCCGATTACTAAAGTATTTGAGGAGACTATAGTGTTATATGTATGTGTGGGTGTTGTTACATCTCTTACACAGCTCTGACAATGACTATTTTCATTAGATTTTTGCAATGTGTGTACATTTTATAGTGTTGATAGACTATTTTCCTGTTAAGTAAATTTCTTTACTTAAAGAAAAAAAAACAGTACATTTGAAATCATACAATTACATTGTAGTGTCATTTCTCAATAAAAACAAGTCGTCAATAACAAAAACGGGAATGAATCATATTTCTGATATTTTAACCTTAAAACAAGTTGCATACACACAATTTAGATTTTTAACTTTATTTAATAAGTTGCACTGTTCGCTAAAGTAAATTCAACAGTTATCGTAAACACACTACTTAATACAAAAGTCATAATGTCATTAATGTACAATGTTAACATAGAGAAAACAAAACATTTCACACATGTTCGGTTTGGCTTCAACAAACAAACAAGTAACTTTAGCACCAATTTGAGGGAGCGATGGGTTCGGACATCAGACCGTTCTGACATCAGTAGAGCTTCTTCCTCTCTTCGCACTGCGGGCCTGAGAACGGAGCTCGACAGCGACAGGTGTTCGGAGACACACACTTCCCCCCGTTCATACACTGCTTTTTACACACAGCTGCAGAAGACGGAAGAGATATCACTGGCTTAATTTTGGCAATTTTGAGTAAATTTATGGATTTACACACATACAATAGCATATAGCAACTGCACAACAAATATCTAATTCTAGAGCAGTTGAAGAGTCTTGTTTATGAAAAATTAAATTCCTTTAAAAAAAAAACAGTACATATGAAGATACATATCTTGCATATGCATATAAGAGTTTGTAGATCTTTGTGTCGTCACCCACCTGTGTGGCAGGCTCCGCCTATCCATCCGTCTGGACAGCTGCAGATTCCAGGGTCCACACAGCTGCCCCCATTCCTGCATCCCTGCGGACAGATCGCTATGGAAACAGATTAATTATCAACATGTGTCCCAGATACTGCACTCACATCTAGTATAGGCACAACAACCCAAGAGAATGCACATGTATGTGATGATTAATTCACAAAAAATAACTTTAAACAAAACACACATATGGGTTAACGAGTGTATTTTATGTGACAGCCTACAGATCATTTAAATAAAATAAAAATTAACTGGTTGCACTAGGATGGAAAATAATATATCAGTATAAAATATTTATATTGTATGTATTTTATTATTTATATACTTTTATAGTTGCTTTTTAATAGTTTTGAATTACCTTTTATTTTTTAGTCTAATTTGAAATAAAATATAAAGATTCAATTGACAAAAACAGTTTTTAATAGTTTGACATTTACTTAAAAATAGATCAGGGTGGTGCCATATTTAATTTTCGACTGGACTGAAAACGTGTGAGGGATAGAATTGCAATGCATTCAATGGTTAGTATGGTTGTTAAACAACATTGTTCAGCTGACGAAACATCTTTCCAGAAAAAAACAACAACTTTCAGTAAACTCCATAAAACAGTTATAAAGTTGCGTCATCCAGAACCTGCTGCAGTCGTGGCATCAGAATCCCCGAAGATTAATTCGCCAGTGAATACCTCAAGATTTTCCTTTGGGTTTAGGGGTTTTATAGGGGGTTTTCAATTTATGCGTAAAATAAGCTCTGTGTTATGTACTGTTTTGAAGCTGTTATGTTTAGATAAGAATGTTTGGGATAATTTACATTGTAGAGCAAAACATTCAATTATCGTTAAATTATGTTTACCACAGACTTTATTTTAAAAAACCCATAGGAAAATCTTGAGGAAACCACTGGCGAAGTAGTCTTAAGGCTTCATCCGAAATTGCTTCCTTATTGTATAGTAGGCAAAAAAAAAAAAAAAAAAAAAAAAAAAAAACAGTATTTAACATAAGTATTACATTCAAACTACACACATTCATAGAACATACCTTTTATAGCGGTCATATACCTTTTAATTCCTTATTCGAAATAAGTAAGAGAGTGTGAGTTCGGACGCATCCCTCACAGCCTCATTGTCATCTGTGTTAAACTCAGTATGGTATCTAATCTTTCTATATCTACAAGAAGACCAAGCTTAATTGCCAGAGCTAATTGCTTTGGCTAAGGCAAAATCTTTAATTTCATTGGTTAATGCTAATATAAAATGTCCCCACCTTCGTTTTGATTCACCAAATGATTTCAGCCAAATGCAGGCAATGACATTAATGTTTATGAGCCCATCAGCCTACCAGGTCCCTAACCCAAACAGCAACATAGTGTTGGCTCAGATCCGGCCCACATCTGGAATGCGTGGAATCTACATGTGCCAGATGTGGCCCGGATCTGGGCCGACATTATGTTTCTGTCTGGGGTATTAGCATGAGAGAAAAGCATTGTAGTTGACAATATGTAAACTAGCAGAGACAAGATGCGAGTGACTAAAATAATTAGTGTTTGACAATAGTAAGTTAATGCTGATAAACAGATGAAAACATTTGACATTTTGTTAACATTTAGCGAGTTTTTAATCTTGGTGTGTTTCACATCTTTCTATGTAAGAACCAACTGATATTTATGATCATTCTTCTGTATAGGAAAATTTGCCACATCATATATAAAAGTTATAAATAATGTTATTAATATATATAAAAGTAAAATATATATAAGTAAAACAAAATGGGATCAACAAACCGTCTTGGCATCTGGAGCCGGTCCAGCTGGAGGGACAGATGCATTTTGCTTCTCCATTCACAGCAATACATTCACCACCATTCCAGCAGCCAGTTTCACACACCACTGACAAATACACACACACACACACAGTGAATTTTCTGTGCTGTTGGACTCAAAAGTTCTTTTTCATTTTTGCCTCTGTGTTCAACTTGCTCAATATTTTAGTGTTCAACACAAAAACAACATTCTAAAACACAATGTAAACTAAATCACAGTTACCTTTGTGACAGTATTTTCCTCCAAATCCTGAAGGGCATCTGCATTTTCCAGGTCGAAGGCACACTCCACCATTTTTACACTTTGGATAACAGTTGGCTGAAATCGACATGTAAATCATGTGAGTGTAGAGGACCCTTAAATAACAAGTTTGACACTCACACAAACACATCCCACTAAAATCCACTTCATAGCAAGTAACTTGAAACATCACCATATTGGCAGGTTTCTCCCTCGTATCCTCTTGAGCAGAAGCAGGTGTTGTTTCGGATGCAAATCCCGGCATGTTTGCAAGGAGGGTCGCACGTTGCTTTGGGGTCAAAGACAAAAGGAAGAGCCACCCCACGGGGCCCGTCGGACCCTCCAAGACAGATGCCAGCCAGAGTGGCAAGTGCCACCAGCGAGAGCTGCGTGGACATAGAGCAAAGCAGTGCCATTTTCATATCCACACTCTTACAAGGAACCAGAAAGACTGAGAGTGCTGGGGAACGTCTGTTTGAACAGAATATACATGGTAAATCACCTACAGGACAGACATGGTACAACAGGGAGCCACAGCTGGAAAAGTACTAACTGAGGAATGTGTGAGACAGGATTGAGAGACAGACAAGCTCAGAGTCAGAGTGTGTGTTTAGAGGGGTGTATGTGGTTGTCTGAGGGTTATAGCAGTCCTTTGTGAGATTTGTGCCTGAAAGTCTATCAACAAGGGGTCCCGGAAGGTAATTTAAGACCAAGCGGCACATATTTCAAAGAAAGATAAAACGTAATAATCATACTTTTCAAGTGACATTTCACAAAAAAATATGATTAAAATTTTAAAATGACAGATATATTGAACAGTTATTAGAAAATGTTCCTAATGTGATGGGAACTTTGTCCATTAAAATAACACTGACACCATTTGGTTAGGAATCATTTTAATTAAACAGTGTTTGCAAAACATCAATAGTTATATAGCCTAATTACATTACCAAAAGGGTTTCCCAAAGAAGTCTATTATGATTACCACAAATTAATTTATTTGTTACAGTAAAAACAGTAGCATTGTGAAATATTATTGCAATTCAGAATAACTGTTTTCTATTTTAATATATTTTACTATGTAATTTATTTCTGGTAAAGCTGTATTTTCAGCATCAATCAGTCTTCAGTGTCACATGATCCTTCAGAAATCATTTTAATATGATGATTTGATGCTCAAAGAAGATATTTCATTATCAATGTTAAAACAGATGTGCTGCTTAAATAAAAAAATAAAAAAAAATCAATTGACGGGAATAAAATGTATTTCTTTCAAAAACAAAAACCTTACTCAACCCCAAACTTTTGAATGAAAACTTATGTATAAAATAGAGTAGGCTACAACATATTTAAGTGTTTTTTTTTATGTTTTGGGGCCAGTAGAATAAAAAATCTCTCTGAAAGAGTTAAGAAGAAAACGACAACACATTACAATTGAATCTAGAACAGAATTTCTAAGAGCTATTGTGAGTATCTGCAGTGTTTTATGAAGTTCAAACTGTGTCTTGTTTATGTTACTGTCGTTTAAAAGAAATTTGTCTCATAAATTCACTTGATCCCAGGAAATGGGTTCTGCAGATGTCTTGAGATTTTCCCTCCTCCTCAATGAAATTCCAACTTACTGTAGATTGTCAGACCACGGCTAACGCGTTTCCCTCTCTGAATGACATGAACTAAAAAGGGTATAGGTAGGCCTAATAGGCAGATTTTTTGATCAATGGTTATTTGTATAGGCCTAGTGGTTTATGACATTGTTAAGTGCTTTGTTGGCAAGCCATTTATTGTTTTGTAAGGGAAGAAGTTATATTGCAACTCAATCTGAAACGTTTCAATCTGTCTGATATCGGTGGTTCAGGGTAAAGGCATGAAGAAACATTACATGGTCTTTGTTTCAGAGGCCCATTAAAGTGGGGCCAGAGGGATCTGCTGTTCTGAGACATGAGAGGAAGTAAGCAGGAACTTTAATGACATCAACAGATGTGCAGAATAGTTCTTTCTTCAGAAGAACACAGGCGGAATATATTAGGCCTACTACGCACAACACTTTGAAAACACGAATACGGGGACCATTTGCGCCAGAACATTTTGGCTTTATGGCAAGACACCAATAGGCTGGTTATTAATATTTCTTCTTCCATGTCAGTTATTTATTACGCCCAAATGTAAGTGGTTAAAAAACTAAAAGTTAATTTATCATTACTAAACAAACCATTATTTTACCCCCCAAAACATGGTGTTTATTTAGGCTACCTCACTCACTTCCTGTATTGAAGTAGTCTACCGCATCTTGTAAGCGCCATCTTGTGGAGTATTGTGACAGTCACTCCACTTTTCTCCACAAAAATGAATTTTATTAAATAGGTTTTAACCTTTCACTAAAACCACAAGTATGATAAAATAAAAAAAAGTTATTTATTAAGTTGTTAATAAAGTTATTAAATTATATAGTTATTAAAAGTTATTAAATTTCAGGCTACCCAGGTCCAGTCTGTACTTATTTAATTCACCATAGAAAAAAACATGATATTATAACATTTTACTTGGGAGAGTGCTGAAATGCCAACAAAATATTTTAAAAGAAAATATACATGGACACAAATTTCATCAAAGAAATTAAAAAGAAACATTAAAATTAAACATCAATCAAATGTATTGATATTGAAAACACAATTAGCAAAAAGGTTAAAGTGAATGAGAAACATCTACATTATCAATCATCTAAACACCAAGAAAAAAGATGGTTGAATTTAGTCAAATATGACAACAAAGATGCATCAGTTAACAGAAGTCAATTTCTTAAAACAGAATCAATTACCTTCCTTCCTTTTTCTATTCCCTTTTTTTAACTAATATATTCCACAGCTTCCTGCTGAGTTCAATTTATATTATATTTATTAACGCCTGATTCATGGCCAGTGTTGTACTAGCCTCAGATAGCCCACTTCATTTTCAATTCTCATAATTTCAAAAGTAGTTCAAAAGACATTCTTTCTAAATGTTCCCTTTGAACAAAAATTCTTGAAATAAAATAAAAAAAAGTAGTAAGAGGTTGAAAAATCCACAAAATCGAGTTATATAAAATACCCATAAACTGAAGTCGGAGTGTGGTTTCAGGCAAGTAACATCTCATCAAAAATGAAAGCATCTGTTAATGGTTTTGTTGATATATGTTCATAACACCCAAAAAAAAAAAAAAATCTACAGAATACCTGCTCAACAACAAGCATGACCAATGTTAAAAAAGACAAAATAATCACACCAAGAGAACAATGTAGTAAAGTCAAAGTGGTTTACGTGTTTGCAGATCTATGTAGAATATTCTGCTGGTCATTCATTTTCCCAAAATATACTAAAGTGCTTTTGTCTATCCAAGCAAAACCTCCGGAGCAATGCTAAAGAATCAGTAATGATGTGGAAGAAAGGATATCAACTCTTTGACTAGAAATCGCTGATCAATCCAAATGTTGCCACCCTACAGTACAGGCTTCATTTTCAGACATTCGTAACACTCAAGAGTAGCCATCTTTTTTTATCACCACATGAGAACATTAAGAATTGAGGGTCATACGTAGAGGCGTCACTGTATCACACTCATGCGTCCGCGTGAAGAGGTGGTGTTCGAGCCGCAGTCCACGTACAGGTACTTTTCCTGAGACACCTGCTCAGCATGGCCAAAGTACACAGCGGTTACAGTCGTTCTGGAGAGACATTTTCTTTGTTAGTTGAAGTGGAGAACAGGCATTTAAGGCAATTAAGGAATTATAATTTGCTCTTACTGTTTAAAATTATTATATATTATATAGATATACCATTCTTTACTAAACGTGGAAATTAAAACAAACACAAAAATACTAAATGCAACTACAAAAAAAAAAAAACTCAATATAGTAACATTTTACTAAATATTTATCTATTGAAATACTTTTTTATGTTCATTTACATGAACTGTTTAAGCACACCGATTCACTAAAAGAGTACTTACTGCATCATGACAACAATGTTATGCACTTTAATTGACTGCATGGTACAGTAGTCACTGTAAAAACAGATACGCAATCATCACAATACGCATTTTCGAACACTGTAAGATAAAATGTATTTATGAAAGTTTTACTTACAATATGTAGTTCATCTCATTGGCTATGATAGTGGGAACAGTGTAATCAACCTAAAAATGAGACAATGACATTGAAAACAGGTGTTATCTCAGTAATTACACACATGGAGAGAAACTAAGATTGCAAAGTCATGTGACTAAATGAAACTGCTTTATTGGCAGGATACAGATCATTTTCTTTCAATTATCTCAATGTTTGGCTCAGTAATTTTCCTCACTATGAATGCATATTTAGGCTGTATAAACAAATTGAATCAAATAAATGCAGCCTTGGTGAGCATTAAAAACATTTGAACAGCAGTTTATGTGTGTGTATTTAAATATGAATATACAATTATTAGTCAAGTAATGTTTGCTGAAGTATTAACAAACCTAAAAAGGTTGTTTTATACCAGTGATCTAAATAAATGACCACGCACCTGTCGCATATCCAGGGGGATGATGGTGGTGACATTACTGACGACAGACTTCCCAATGACAGTCTTGTAGAATTGCACCTGGGCTGTGATGTTGGCTACTTGTACTGGGAAGTAATTATTGTTGGTGATGTTAAGGGTATTCTGAGAAAAACAAAATACTGTTATTTAAAATTACACATGACAACAAAAATTAGAAAATAAAAGTCTGATCAATCTCATTATCAAGTCCAATCCCTCCATTACAGAAAGAATATTAAGGTTAACAATCCTGAAACACAAATTAAAAGGGCGTGCTCTAGATATTACCGTGATATTTAGGTATATTATCCGCTGGTCTCGGTCATAAGTGACATAGGCTGACTTCACCCCAACATAAGAGACGTCAATAGTCCGAGGGAACAGGAAGAACACGGCCAGACCAGAAAGCAGCAGACACAGAAAGACGGATACAAACACGTACAATGTCCTGGAACAGTGCAAGAATACACAGCCAGTCATTATTTATATTATATAGGCTACATACACAATGTTGGGTTTAGGGTCTTTGGTTTAGGATCCAATTCTCACTATTAACTAGGTGCTTGCTTATTAACATGCATATTACTAGGATATTGGCTGTTTATTAGTACTTATAAAACACATATTAATGCTTTATTCTGCATGACCTTATTCTAAATCCCTTAATACCCAATACCTAAACTGAACAACTACCTAACTAACTATTAATTAGGAATGCAAAAGTCGTTGTTAATAGTTAGTCAATAGTGAGAATTGGACCCTAAACTAAACTCTGACCCCAATGTTTAAACAAACTTACGTTCGTCTTGGCTTCAGCCTCTGGTCGCTGTATGGTATCAAAGCAACTAGCTGGTTTTCTTGGTCTGTGAGAATATCCAGGATAGGAAAAACAAATGATTACAATAATGATTTATACAATTTATTGATGTCCCTTCTTTAGAGAACAGTTTAATAATGTTAGACATTTAGATTTGCATATTACATTTTTGGGATACATGGTACTGTGTAGATGGATGGATGAAAAGGTGGATGACATACGGATCTGTTCTCACCTCTTGGTATTCTCCCTGTCCCTTGACAAGTAGGACAGGTAACACTGTCTCTGCCTGTGAATTCAACATATGGAAACTGTGACACGTCGTCTTTATCGTCCTCATTGAGCGACTTTGGGTCTTCAGTCAGGTTCTCCTGGTCTTCTTTTTGCTTTGGCAAAGAAAATAGAGACTTCCCCATGGTTGGGCTTGACTTAAAAAGAGAGAAAATAAATCATCTGTGTCATTTATTGCATTACAATGCAAGTCATGAAAGATCATGCAATTACAGATCTTAATGTTTTGGTGAACTTATGCACATATTTTCCACTTGACTTGATGTATGCAGCTCCAGGCTGTTTTACAACGAAATTCGATAGGCCTATGATATATACGTTATGTTAATATCTCATCATGCAATCAAAATATTCTGGCTATCCTCAACTAAACAATATATTTTCAGTTCGTGATGATATGCAAATAACACACAGCTGATATGAGAACGCAATGTACTCTACTGTACGGCCGACGTTCTCGTGTTCTTAATACTGATGCTGTGTAACAATGCATTATCTGAAACAAAATAATGCAATAAGTGCGATGCATTTAAAGAACATTATTAACACACTGTCACGCACGCGATGAACATGGTTTAGATTCTGATGTAATAGCAAATGGGCCTAAAAGCTGATCAAGCACCATACGAAAAAACTCCTATTTCAAGGTACGATATAAAACTATAGTGGATATGATGTGAATTAAGGTTTACCTTTTTTGAAGGGTCCTGCCTTCAGTTTGTATAAAATTACAATTGCTACAATGCCTCTATCCCGACTGTTATTCTTTCCCCCAATAAGCCGTGTTTTTTCAACAAGCCCCTCCTCTTGGTTTAATCAGTGACACGCTCCTTTGTAAAAGTCACGTGATTGGACGATAGTTACGTACGCCACTGTTACAAGCCAATCATATTATACAAGGCGGGATTTGTTGGACTGACACTCTCTAAGCCACGCCTCTCTGTTGATAGTTGCACTGCAGATTTCATGGCCGCTACTGTTTACATGTGCAGTGTTTTGCTTTGGGTCTCATTTCCTTTATTTAATCTAAAAACCACAGTTAGACAGAGTAGCCTAACGGGAGGGTGCAGGAATGGAAGAATGGTTGGGCAAGAACGATGCGCTGTATCGTTTTTATTACTTTGGCGAGTTGTTTGTGCAATCAGAATAAGGAAAAAAAGTGTCCAACCACCAAGTCCTGTGGTTAACACTTCTCAAAATGCTTTCTGATGTTTCAAGCTCAGCAAAAATATCAACCTAATGAACAAAATTGTTACATGAAACTGACACAAATAAGGAAGTTGACATGGTGGCCTACATATATTTGTAATATTATGTCATTTACAGATATAATAAGTAACTGACTTTCAATAATAAACCAACACTGAGAAATAATTACTTTAGTCAAAGTGTCACAACTAGCAGCAGTGATGCCCATTGATGTGATATGTGATGTTCCCTCAAGATCACAGAGCAGTGCCAAGAGGTGTGAAAGTGTGGCTGTGCTGGATAAACTCCCATGTATTCAATGCGTCCCCTGTAAAAAGTGGTATAAAACTCATAGATCACTTCTAATTTTCCACAGATCATTTTTTGTTTTTTTTCAGTGTTTTGTCTGCAGAACAATTAAAAAAAAAAAAAAAAAAAAAAAAACATAAGCCATTGGAGAGATGTCCTTTACAGCCTCACTTTCATTTTCAAAGATGGTGCAGCTGTAAGGTCTATTAGCGTGTTGTGTGGAGAAGTTAAAAAAAATCAATTGTCTGCAGTTATTTTCATCTGTATCTGGTCTTCCCTGAATATTAATAAAAGTGAGCTAATGGCTCTATAGGGTTTTGTAACTTTACAGCAGTATGCAATATTCCCGTAAAAAAATTGTCAAATGTTTGCGTACTCTATCAAGATATCTAAAAATATGGAAGTCAGGAATAAGTTAAACTTCATTCCTGTCATTCAATCAATTTAAAAGAAACTGAATTCTTGACTTATCTTTTTGGTTGAGTGTAATAAAGCTGAGGGTTTATCTTGATATGCTCAAGTGTTAGATACACCCTCCTCATTCATTAAAATGATAGACACCAAACTTTTAAAATTTATTTGGAAGATCATCACAAATCACACTATTTAAAAAATAAATAAATATCTGTAGGTCAAAAATTGAAGGAGGATTGAATATTTTGGATTTTAAGACCTCTAACTTGATATTTTAAATAAAATGGCTCCACAATTAGCCAATTTTTTTTTAAAAAAAATAGGCAAAGTATATGTAGGCCTAACTAACTTTATATTTCAAAAACACTCTGATGGTATAGAGTTCATACTGAAATGTGATTATGATATTAATCAAATCCCCATTTAACTTGTATCACACAAGTTTCCACAAAATGCATTACTCTCTCTCTCATAGTCATAATTTCTCCCCCCATAAATGTACCATTTAGAATAATATGGGTTAGAAACAAATCAATATTTTTTATGGGAATTGGTTTGAAAAAAATAATAATTTGGGTTAAACACTTGATCAAATGGTGTTCTAAAATTAAACTGAATTTGTTCATATTTAGGCCTATAACTTTTATGGTTTAACATGCAATTCCCAATTTTGAGGCTATGACATTTTGAGGCTATAGGATGTAGTAGGCTAATAATAATTATCATTCTTTACAATTGAAGAATTTACTTGTGTTAAGTTGCATGATGTAATAATATTTTCTTGCGTGGGTTAGGGTTAGGGTTTTCTCAATCTTAAATACTTACTGTTACTGGAATTATGAACAATTTAAAATTAATGTTAAAAAGCCTTTTTAGAAACAATATTCAAAGTAAAACTTCAAAGCAATGAGAACTATGCTACAAGTTTTAATGTAAAATATCTTTCTTTTTATTTTATTTTCTTTTTTTCTTCCACTCCTGACATGTACAGTATGTCTATACATGTAGGCTACTCTAGCTTTTAATTAGTTAAAAAACAAACAAACAAAACGTGTCGTGTGAGATCAATCATCAGGAAACCGGAGAGGCCAACGTTTATCCTAGAAACATAACGAATTATTTATTCTGCTTTTTACCAACACATTCAAAATAACGTTAGTTACCAGTCATTAGATCTGAGAATCTATGCGAAGTAAGAAAATAGTTCGAGCCTGGGGTTCGAGGTTAACCAAAATCTCCCGGGCGATCATTAACTCAGCCTTCATAGATTGCCAGTGGACTAAACCATTTCTCTCATCAAAGGTGGATTTCAGGGCGTTGTATTATTAAACGTTTTGGGTTAATCTCGTCAAACCGGGTCTGCAGTCACGAAATACAGTTCTTTAATATTATGTCCGATTGTTTAAGAAGCAAAATAAATGTATAAGAGTCCTTATTTTTAAACAGGCAAACTATAGTTCTTTTTTGGGCACCTATGACTGTACGTGTATTGTGTTTGCAGTGGTCCGCCGATCTCACCTGAGTTTCGGGTTACACATTCATACCTCGCTGCACGAGGAAATGGAGGACGCACCTGCCTGAGTCAAATACAGCTGCATTCACGACACATAGGCCTACTCGGACTTTTTGTTTTTTACCTACTTTTGGGTAATTTAATGTTGGGTGTGTTTGAAAAGATCTTGAGATAATATGTGGCAGGGTATAATCTTGACCCTCTTCTTGTTCACAGGTAAGTGCGTTTTTTCTTCTTCACCAAAGCTGTGACAGTTTATGGGTTAGCCTACTGGTTTCACTTTTTTGTAGATGTGTATTGGAAAATATCAACAGATCATCAGATTTTAGTTTATTACAGCACTGGATCTCATAATGGTCATATGGACCTATTAGTTACTTGCTTTGTCTTATAATTTACTAAAATAAGTGACCAAATGCTATAATGATCATTGCATATTTATCCTTCCCAATTTGTAATCAGATAATTACTATCTTACTAATGGTAATCGATTTAAATATCAGATATTAGTACAAATGTACAACTATTTTGAAATAGACCAGGTTATTGTGCAAATGGTTTCACTTTGTCTTCTTTGTATTTTCTTAAGTGTTTGTTGTTTTAATAGGGAATGAGTAATGTAGATTGTGTGGGAGGATGTGGTCATGTCCCCTTCACATTCACAATGAAATAGTTTCGGTCAGAGACACATGAGTCACATCCTCTGATAATCTTTCTAAAACCATGTCACAATGTGATGTCACCTATGTGAAAAGTTTGTTTACTCTTTATGTAGTAATCCCAAACGTTGCTTAAAATGGTCTTTTGTAGTATTTTTGGAGCAAATGCATCTGTCATAGTCTTTTTGAGCTATCATTAAACAGTTGTGCATGAAAAGACTGTTTAATTATAGCATTTGTGAAAGGCTATTGTTGACCTTTTTGTTGGGGGTTTTCTTTATTTTAGAACTATCAGATTAGGACTAACATCAGGATATGCATGAAGCATGGAATCAATGTCACATTGTTTGTTTACATATTATGTGTAGTAAGTAGTTCAATAATAACCTTAACCATCAGAGAGTCAAGTGTGATGAGATATTCTTTTTCCTCAAAAGTGTTTTTAGGAAGCCACCAATACAATTTAATTAAAAGATCCCTGACAAAATGATAAGCATTATCAAATGTTGTTTTTAGGTTATTTTATCCATATTTTAAAATTACTAAAGATATTACTTTGACCATTTATTTGAACATTTGTTCAATTCAAACAAATTTGCTAATAAAGTTCAAGGCTAATAACTATTACAATACAACCTGAATAATCGCCTGAATAATCCCCTGATTTAAACCCTGCTAATATCATGGTAAAAATAAAAAAAGATTTAACAGTTCACCAAAAATTAAAATTCTGTCATTAATTACTCACCTTCCTGTTGTTCCAAACCCGTAAGACTTTTGTTCATCTTTGGAACACGAATGAAGATCTTTTTTAATGAAATCTGAAATCATTCTGCCCCTCCACTGATAGCTATGTAACTGACATTTTAAAATGAATCCATTTAAATAGAGTGGTTTAGTCCTTTTTTTTTTTTAAGAGACTCGCTTTATATTATAAACCGAATTATTTAATCTAGGCTTTTATTCACATATAAACATTGATCAGCAAACAAACAGAAGCTCAAATTAACTTGCTTCACTTGCGAGAACAGATCTCTTGAGGAAGCTCAAACGTGCTACGTAACACGAGAACGAACCTCATTGGTTCTTGCTGAAGCTCAAATGTGCTGCGTAACACGAGAATGAACCTCATTGGTTCTTGCTGAAGCTCAAATGTGCTGCGTAACACGAGAATGAACCTCATTGGTTCTTGCTGAAGCTCAAATGTGCTGCGTAACACGAGTGAATCTCATTGGTTCACTCTTGATGTGCTGCGTAACACAAAACAATAAGCACATTCTCGCACATCAAGCGAACATGCTTGAGCTTCTGTTTACCAAAACTGATGTGTGAGTTGATGAATGCTTATGTGAATACAAGCCTAAATTCAATCTGTTCTTTTGGTAAACAGATTAAAGATTTGCATCTTCACTGACACATTCACAGTTATTTTTTTGTGGTTTACCTGAATTGTTATAATTACCTGTTGTTTCCTTGTGTTTTTTAAGAGTATATATATATATATATATATATATATATATATATATATATATATATATATACAGTATACATTTTGCAAGATGTCAACAACACTTGTCCAAAAACACTTCCTGTTTCGGTTTGTAAATGGTTTCTTTATTTCAAATGTAAAGAAAACATCTTAAATATGTGTGTTTAACTTTTTGATTCAGTTGCATATGTTCTGTTGGTTGTATTTTATTCCAACGTCCATGTAGTGTTAAAAAAACTGAAACAGGAAGTACTTCTGGACCAGTGTTGTTTACATCTCGCAAAATGGTCTATATATATATATATATGATACAGAAAGTCTTTGTCTTAAGGCTTTTATTAAGAGAGGCTTTGCTGCCTTTTGAAATATCTTGAGTCTTTGTTATTGCCTAAAGGACTTTCAATCCTTTCCTTTTTAATTTGGATGGTCTTTGATCTATTTTCTTAATTCCTGTCCAAGTTCATGGGAATGTCTTAAACCTCCCTGTTTCATCTATTTGTGGAAACTGTTATATTCAAATGTGTCTCTTCTCTCACAGGCTTCACCACAGCTATCAATGTGATCTGCAATAAGCCACGCTATGTGGTCATATTATTCCAGCCGGTCGCACTCAGCTGTGATTACACTACGTCGGATCCATCCCCTCCACTGATCTCCTGGAAGTACAAGTCCTACTGCAGAGATCCGATACAAGCTGCTCTAAACCCCAGCAGTGCTGATAATGCCATCGCTCAGTCCAACCCAAACTACAACCCCAACATAGAGTGTGCAGACAGTGCCAGGACCGTTCGCATGATAGCTTCGAAACAAACGGCGGTCACACTTGCGAAAGAATACCAGGGCCGTCAGATCAGCATCACCAATAGTAAGTCATCTTGTTTCAGAAAAACCAAAAGAATATGAAACAAATTAGTTGGCCTAGCAAATAGATATTTCCTTCATTATTTTCATGCTAAAAATGCCTGTTAAAATGTATTGTTGGAGCTACTGTTAATTTCCCTGTTGATATTAATAGTCTATCATATTTTATCTAATTTAATAGCACAGTGAATATTTAGAGCTGCTTCAGCAGGGAGCAATGCTAAGGATTTATTTTCTACTTTGGCTACTCTGGTTTGGCCAGTGGTTTTTTTAAAAAAATAATGAAATGTAAAATAACACATAGTCTTCATAAAATACAGTTACATAAAATTTAAGTATAAAATTTGTTACAAAAGTTTCTTATACTTTCCTATATGGGCATTTTGACATAATTCTGTGTGAATTTGTCCATTCAAGTGCAAGAAGACTTTTTGTAATATTTATACGTATATATTGTTTATTATTTGTTTGTATTTTATTATTTTTTCATTATTTTCACTAACAATGTGCCAAGTTTAGCCTGACTAAATTTTATCTGCTAAAATTTCAATATGTACATTTATGATATGGTTTAAGCACCTCTGAAAACTATACTTCCTTTTATTTTTTTATATAAATAGAAGCAGATCTCAACTTTGCTCAGACTGCTTGGGGAGACAGCGGTGTGTATGTGTGTTCAGTCAACTCAGCCCAGGACCTTTCAGGGAATGGCGAGTGTTTTACAGAGCTCATTGTGCTTGGTAAGTGTTTACCTTCTGACAAACAATCTCAGACTGATAGACACCCAAACATAACATCATGTGTGATTTTGAACACATGCATTGCACACTTGTTCGTTCTTTCAAACTGTGTTTTGTTTGTTTTATTTTTTTGCATGTGAGGAATTAGGGTTGTGTTCGATGGTATCTTGGAGGTTGTTTGTGTTTTTTCTTTTACTATTCTTTGTATTTTTATTAATAAAAATTATTATTTACAATGGTGACAGTTTAGATTAGGGTCCAATAGTTAGTAACGCAGTTGTTAAATTTAGGTATTAGGTAGGGATTATCAGAATAAGGCATTATTATGTGCTTTATAAATACTAATAAACAGCCAATATCCTAGTTGTGCATGTTAATAAGTGCCTAGTTAATAGTGAGAAATGAGAATTGGACCCTATACTAAAGTGTTACCTTTTCATTAATTTCCACCTGGAACGTCACGGTTTGCTTGTGAAGGATTCAAGATCATCTTCTCTTGCTTTTCAATGTTATAGAAAACTCTTATATATTGATAAATACTAATATTAGTAATTAAACTGATGTCAGTAGTAGTAATTTTATTAACTTACAGGCTATTTTTTTTCTCCTTGGGCCGATGCCGAAAGGCCTTTTTCAGTAATTATGGCTTTGTCTTTCTTTCACAGAGAGAAAGTCAAATACTACAGACCTGCTGCCTGGCATTGATTTACTGATCATGGAAGGTAGAATAAATGCTTCTCTCTAGAGGTCTGCTTAAGTTTGAAGCTGTACTTGAATCCTTCACCAGCCACAGCCAGGTCTAAAACTATACTAGACTAAACTAGACTAAAACTAATGATCTTGGAGTAGAATTTGATGCATAAACAAGATTTTGAGGGACAGAAGGACTGTGTGTCACTGTGTCCATGAATGGTGTCCAGCCTCTAAAACGTTAAAAAATAAGATTTTACGATATAGTGCACCATGTTAAATGAATCCACAGCCTTGTTTTTATTTGTGTCAGATTAAAGGTACACTATGTAACTTTTGGCCTTCTAACGGTTAAAACAACAAAAACATTGCATGCATTTTGCAGAAAAACATTGTTTTGGTTGTGCTTTGCCTTTGCCTGGTGAATATGGTTATCCTGCTGCTCACAAAACGTTCACTACTAGGTTTAAGAGAAATAACCAGCTTGGATGGAAAAGATGTCAAGCTGACTAGCTGTATGACTAGACATCACTGTGGATTTACCCAATAATAGACATGATACTTCCTTGAAAATAAATTCCAGCACAGCTCTACAACCATAATGAATGACCCTTCAAAATAGATTATGCTTTACAATCAACTCTGTTAGAGAGCTACATGTGGCAAATTTTCTGTTCAATAAAATGCATTACTCACCTGTTGAGAAATAAAAAAAAACGCCATCTCCGCATCACTTTTACAACATTTCAAACCCTCAGTTCTCGCCATTTCCGAAAAACCAAACCAATGTTGATTCTTGGTTTATTACAACCTCTGTCACGTTGTCTTTTTGCCAGCAGACTCTCCTCTGTTCGCTGATTCCCCGGAGGTTTTAGATTTAGCGACTCTGTGTCAATCTTTCTCACTCGTTGTATCAACTAACCTCTGACACTCACACACCATACACAACTCAAAGCAGCCGGAGCAACTTTTCTCTATTTATGGAAAACCATCCGGACAGGTCTAATATATAAACATTTATAATAGGCTTGCTATAGTGACTCAGAGAAAGACAAAAACACTTTTTGGAAGAAGGATTGATGTTACATAGTGTACCTTTAAGTATGTTGTCTACTCTGACTGAGGTCAATTACTAATTATTATGCTGATTGGCAGCATTCTGTTTTATCACTTCACAACCTCTTTTTTTCTCAAGTAATAAACCAATTTCAGTTAAACAATATTAAACATCCATTAATTTATTTATTTGGTAAGTAGCTTTGGAATAAGTGGTGTAATTTACAGTTAGATGACTGACTGTACATTACTGCCACCTTAGATTTGCATAAGGCTCTGTAATTTGGTGGTTTTCTCAGTCAGATTGTGGAATAGTTTCTAAGATCTGTGTCTGCACATGAGTCACTTTGTGTCTGTGCATGTAGGATGTTGTTATGGTGCATGCTGGAATCAAGCCCTGGCAGAGTATTGTGAGGCAAAACCTGTCCGGCTGGTTCTTCTTTATGTGCGTCAAATACTTTTTTTTAAGACATGTGCACACACGAAGTTAAAAGCATCTCATGACATGCCAAAATAAAAGTGTGTAAACTATATATAATCCAATTATATCCCAATTTTGTCTACTGAAAAGTCAGAAATGGAAATTAAACCAATATTGCTTCTACACAGGTATCTCTTCAGTCTTTTCTGTTTAATTCCCTGAGTCCTCGGTTTAGTATCTGAAGCAAGCGATTTGTCTTTCTTGTTCTCCAGACTGGTTGTTAGTGGTGTTGGTGGTCCTGGGCTTCTTGTTGTTGTTGCTCCTGATCGGTATCTGCTGGTGTCAGTGTTGTCCTCACACCTGCTGCTGTTACGTCAGATGCCCCTGCTGCCCGGAGCGCTGCTGCTGTCCCCGCGCCTGTGAGTCCACACCTCCTTCACTTCCACTTCCCCTTTCCCTCTTAGCCACAAATGGGCTTGTTCCTCATTTAGGAAGATGAAAGTAAATCAAACTGAATGAAAAGACTGTAAAAATGATGAAGTGGTCAGTGTTTTTTTATTATTAGTAATATACTATTATAGTTAAATGGTTTCATTTAGTATTATAGACTAAAGACGAAAGACTGTACAGATGTAGGCAGGCTTGGCTTTAAATACCCACTGTCCTTGAAACATAAGCGAGAAAAAAAACAGCCTGATATGGAGTCGGTGTACCAACAATTCATGAATTCAAATGAACCTGAAAGCCTTTTCTGATATAGTCCATGGGTGCGAAAAATAAATAAATTCAATGTGCGGTAATCCCAAAAAGCAAAGCTACATGTTTAGAATCCCTGTGCCTGAGATCCAAGAGACCCACAAGGTGAATAGATACTTCTTACATTGATTGAGCTTAAAACTAAAGGATCCCAATCAGGACACAAAGTGGTTTGTGTTAACATGGCAGGTAAGCCATGCTTCCTCTGTCCAACAAATCTAACTTGCTCTACCACCCACCTGGGTATACACTACAGGGGTTGGACAATGAAACTGAAACACCTGGTTTTACAACACAATAATTTGTTAGAATGGTGAGGGCCTCATTTTGCATCCAAATACAGCACCAATTGACAGATAGAAGTCCTTCCCAGTCACCAGAGGGATTATGAGCCGTTCCTCTTCCAGAACAGTGTCCAGGTCACTATATGATGCTGGTGGACTCGCTCCTCCAAAACACCTCAATAATATTCAGATCTGGTGACTGTCAGACCATGGGAGATGTTCAACGTCACTTTCATCTTCATCAAACCCTTCTGTCACAAGTCTTGCTGTGTGTGTTGGTGCATGATCATGCTGATACACGGTTTGAGCATCAGGTGCTCATGATCCTCCAGAAGGGTTTGGTAGTCCTCGGCAGTGTCGTGTCCATCAAATACAATCAGGATTGTCATGACATTGGAGCTCAAACCATCATTGATCCACCCGATTTTCACTCTGAAGATTGGCCGCCAGGCATATAGATGTGAAACCTCCAACATTGGCCAGTGTTTCAGTTTCATTATCCAACCCCTGTATCTACCCCAGCGCCTTTGGTGGTGTGTAGTAGTACACTCAATATGAAAAGACATGGCAACAGGCCTGAGCCTGTTACACAATTGTAAACGTATGCATGCATGGATATTTGCAGAAAAGCCTCAAAAAGTTAACACACATTTTATTGCATTTTTGTTTTAAATAATAACTTGCACTAAATTAAAAATGTTTGCAGTATATGAGGCTGGTAAAATGGCCAAGTCTGGTGTCCCCAGTCAGTACGCACCCACCCTCTATGCCCCAAGCATGTACGGACAGCCAGCATATGGAGTTGGCGGAGCTACACATGGCGTACCCATGCTCCCTATGCCGATGGGCCACACTATGGCGATGGGTCCTCCCTCCAATGGCTACGTCAGAGACTATGACGGGGCCAGCTCAGGTAAACTCAAAAAACTGCAGCTTAACAAAATAGTTATTTATTTACATTAATAAATCTAATTAGTTGATCATCTGTTCTTCCCAATACAGTTGGCCAAGGATCTCAAGTGCCGTTGCTGCAAGACCACGATGGTGGAGGAAGTATGCGAGAGATCTTTATTATATCAGTTTTGGACTTGTTTTATATAATAATATATATTTATACTTTTTTTTTATGTTTTATATAATAATATATATATTTTTTAATTGAAATATTTGCAGAGCATATGTAATTAATGAGCAATTTATTTATTGTCAAGTAGTTTTTCCTACTCATTTATGAATCCATCTAAATCAGGGGTGCCCAATCCTTTTCCGGTAACTACTGTCTACTAACTACTAGTAGTCTGTAGTTATGAAGTGCTCCTGTTGATCTTAATTAGCTGGTTAACTTGTGTTTGTGTTGGATCTCCAGGAATAGGATTGGGCACCCCTGATCTTTATTTGTAAGGGATTTAAACCTAAATGTTGGATGATTTAAATATAATGTTGGTATTGTTTTTCAGATCGTAGTGGATACCGTGTTCAAGCCGACCAAGATGGAAACCCAACACGGGTGCTTTACTATATGGAGCGAGAACTGGCCAACCTTGACCCCAGTCGGCCAGGGAACCCTCCAGGCAAATACAGTCGTCGTGAGTTCTGGAGATGGGCACTATCTTTCACTCTGAGGGTTGGGTTATAACAAAGTGGTGCTTAAAGGGGCTAAATGTAAAATTCAGAAACCCTTGTTATTAGTGACACCGGTGGCCATTCAAGAGATTGAAAGTGAACACAAAGTTGATTAGTATTCATTTTCGTTCTTTGCTTAGCGTCATCCAGAACATTGTATAAGCATTAATTTTGTGTGTCACAAAACGGAAGAGAGGTTCTCAGGAGTGCAAGTAAACATCAATTTAATTTTCCTAACAAAAACCTTAAATCAGTTTACAGGCTTTCAAAGTCAATCTAGAAAGTCTGGGAAGCACTCTTTTTTTTAAAGTTGCTTTACAAGCTGTTGACACATGGCAATAAAAAGGGGAATAAATGGAAATTCTTGCATATAGCCTCTTTAAATGAAGTAGGACATGTTCCTGGATCAAGATCCTCTGATGGTCCATGAACAATTTCTAATCAACCAAACTTTTAACAGGGTTAGGGATTCATAAACATGTCCTACTTGTGTGTGTGAAAATCCACTGACAATCTAAAGGAAACACATTTTGTTTCAACGGTGTTAACTGTAGATTCTCCATTTTTCCAAGGTTGGGGGATGGTTTATTTGTCGTTTTGTTTATTAAAACATTTTGGTCGTGTTCTGCTTTTCTCACCTGTCCTCCAGTGGATGGCATGAGCGAGGTGAGCTCACTTCATGACGGTCCAGACTCTCGAAATCGTGGTCGGGCCAGACCACCTCAGCTTACCACGGTGTACGATGATGTGGACGAGAACATGAGTACCATCAGCAGCGTGTCTCAGCACATCCGACGGGACGAGCACAGGCGGGGAGTTGACAGTCGAGGACGCGCCCGCTCCATGGAACAATTAGACGATATTGGCCGCAATTACCGAGACCGAGATGACTATCCACCCACTCATCGAGATGGTGGGGCCAGGGGCGGCAGAAGAGGGTTAGTGAATTAATCGTTGCCGACGATTAATCTGCTAAATTAATGCGTTCAGTCCTTCTTAAAACATGACTTTACTCTGTCTAGTTCGGATGACGAATGGAGCAGCAGCGGACGAGGATACGACCGTGGCGCCGATGACCGTCGACGCCGTGATTACTCTCCAGACAATCGTCCTCGTCGTGGAGACTCCTTCCGTGGGGTCGGTTTCCAGGGACGCCGCAGCCGTAGTCGCGATGACCTGATGGATCTGGAGCGAGATCGTGGCCGCGGAGGACGGGACGCGTACGATGACAGCTTCCTGAAGGAGGCCATGGAAAAGAAGAAGTTAGGCGAACAGCAGAGAGGCCGCAGCCGCGAGAGGCTCGACAGCGAGAGCGACCGTTCTGACCGCTACAGGGGGCCACACGGCGGACCGCCTCCTCTGCCGCTCGCCCCGCCCTCTGGAAACCCTGATCGCCGTGGCAATCACAGCAACTTCCCACCTCCACCCCCTCCCTACACTCAGGACAGTGACAGTTTGCCTTCATCCAAAAAGAGCAACTTAAAAAAGGTAAGAGCCAGATTCAAAAGTAAGATAGTTAAAAATAAAGATTTTTGCATTAAAATATCCCAAAATCCCTAGGACAGTGTTATATATTTTCTTTAATTGTCTACTTGCATTATGTCAATGACGTCGTATCTAGGGCTGTACTCAACCAAAGAAAATCTTGGTCGACTGAAGTCCTGAAATTTTCCACTAAAAATGACGTTAGGAAAAAAAAAAGGTTACATTAATAAGCTGCGCACGGTGCAGAGTACTTGGTAGCCTTGTTGTCCGCCTAAATGAATTATAAATCAACATAAAAAACTAGTTGGCTATTTGCGGTATATTAAATCGTTTTTGACCTAATTGTTTTGCACTGAAATGAGTCTGACACACGAGTCTGTTGGCTCTGATAGCGTCGCATCACAAGAACTGTTGAGGAATATGCAACATAATTTAGACAATTCTTTTTGTCATGTTATTATAATAAGTTAAAACTGTCAGACACCATCATTTCAGCCGCTCTGTGCATGTCCTCGCACCAAGCCAGGATGAACGTAGGAGCTCAGCCTCGCGGTGATAGTGATACTGGAAATAAACGAGTAGGCAAAAGGATGTTTACAGCTAATGTACAAAATTAGTTAATTAGTTTGTGTACAGAGTTCAGCAAGTCAGTCAATGACTTCTGAAAAAAGGTCATGATTGCTTTAGATGGTCATAGTGTGTTTTACACTGGTAACACTGGTATAGTAGTTTGTTGGTTAGCTTCCACCTTTGGCTGAAACATTATAATATTTTTCTGTTTTTCTGAATGCTTCCCGTTTTAAATTCTGGCTTTTCTTTGTCAATGTTAAGTAAAAATCAGAAGAAGATGACTCTATGAATGCTTTAATATTCAGTCATGTTATAGCTGTAATACTGATGCAAAGTTTTGCTGTGTTTTCTTTGGCCAGAATGGAGCTGTGAGCAGAGAGAGTCTGGTGGTGTAACGCGGCAGTGAACGCTCAGGCGGAAATAGTGTGTGGTGTTTCCTGTGCTCTTTCGCAATACTTATGTGTGTGTGTGTGTATGAGTTTTAGATTGATTGCTGAGAAGAATTTTTGTTAATATTCATCATGTATTTTTATGGGATTTTTTAATGATAATAATTGTATAGCCATATAAATTAGATTATTTCACTGTTATGTAGCCTCGTTTATGAACAAGAAATGGCAGATTCAAAGCTTTTTTATTAATTTTTTATTTTTTTTTACAGCAAATGCTCAAAAACTGGTACTCAGCATCAGCAGTTATTTTTACTGTGCAAATACATCTATTTCTGTATTTGAATGTGTTTTAATAGATGCTAAAAATATGAACTATAGAGCCTTTTAGTTTTCTAGGTATTGATTTTTAATTAATGTAACATAAAGAAATGGTATTTGTATGGACCGAAATTCTATTGTGTTTGAGGCATCATGCGGTTTCTGCAAATGGGTGATTTATAATGTATTGCTGAATTGTTTATGCACATTTACAAATTCAAGAACCTCTATAAAATACCCGTGAGTGTGCTATTATTTAATGTTGTGTTTTTATTTTTTACATATGTTTAATACTTTCTCTAATCTGAGATTTGGTCATACAGTCATTTGTCATTTTGCTATTTTTGTACAGTCTTGTAATATCAATTTTCAATAAAGCTTTTCTATTGTATTTAGGTTTGTTGTCTTGTTAGGGATCAATATGACACTCTTTTTTATATTATTTGGTGTTTCTGAATTGTGCCCACTAGATGGCAGTTTACTATTCATGTACAATAATAGCAGGGAATGACATACAGAATTAATTTACATGTATTTCACATAGATTACAGGCATTTCATCTGTACATCTCCAATTCAAATATGCATGTAATGTTAGAAATGTTTCTGTGAAGTTAAAGTTCATGTTCTGGGCAGCTTGTTCTGATGGCGTTGCTGTCTTTACAGACTAGAAGCTGACATGTATATTATGAAAGAGTGTTTGCTTTTAAGTGCTTCTACTGTTAATGTGTTCTGCCTGGTGGGTCTATCAGAAAACAAAGCATATTTCCTAACCCAGAAAGAGAAGAAGGACCAACAACTGCCTCTGTGAGACGTACTTTCTGAAATCCACCGTTGGTGGCCTGCCAAGATCACAGCAGAGAGGTAGCCATCAATGCTTTCATCCATCTGGTGTCTTAAAGCAGCGATTCCTTAGGAAATTCTCACCCACCTTCTTTCTATCCGAAGAAACAGCATCAGCAAAAGGCCAAGTGACCCCCACAGTTCAGACAGCTGGTTAATGAATCTGAGTAATATACGGTTTTCTATAACAATTACATTGCAGAGTTGAGTGTAACACTACATGAGAAGACTAATCGAATCCAGTTGAAAATGTATGGAGAAAATCAAAACATGGACCTGAGGTATGTGTGTGTCCATTTTCTTTTTTAAATGCAGTAACATTTGTAAATTCGGTTTGCTGCTGTGATGTGTTTCTGTTTGTCAAATCCAAAGCATTACTAATCAGAGTGTTGATGTAAAACCACAATAACAATCATGTGTCAGTGGCACATGCCACCAGATAGTGAGGGGTGGCAGAGAGAGAGGGAGAGGCAGGGTGGGAGGGATTGAGATGCAATTGGAAAAGAGACGGGAATCGCTCGAGTTTATCGGCATTCTGTCTGCCTGTTTACAGTGAAGACCATCTGATAAGGTAAGTCTGATCTTTAAGCCAGCAACCATACATGATATGCCAGGGGATACATACGTGAGGCTAAGAAATGTTTATTTGGAAAGTCACAATTAATTTTTTTTCACTATTATTTTTCTCATTTAACTTTTTTTTTAAATTCTATTAATCAATATTTCTTTATCAGACTTTATTTTATATTGTATGCAAGTAGTTTATAGACAAATAAGTGATAAACAGCTATTATTACTTTATCATTTAACTCTGTGAAATCCATTTTGCCTTCTTTTTTTAACACAAAAGCTTCTCAGTTGATTGGTTATTGTTGCTGTACAGTGTATCCGAGCATCAAATGTGATGGCACTGTAGACATGTGGCACTAGAGATTAATCATGCATCCTTAGTAGTGAAATGCATTATTTTTGGTCATACAACTCGAGTCAGTGCCTAACAAAATGTGATTGTTATGTTGGCCAGTTCTTCTCTTGGTTACGTGGCAGTGAATCAAACCCCACTGTGGATGAATGTCCTATAGTTTTTGGAGATGTGAAGTGCTGTCATCTGGCATTTGCACTTGTCCAAGTGCACAATATTAACTGTATGACCTATTATTCAGTGCCAGCTGCCTCATTGGCCGTTTCTTGTATTTGTTGCACTTCAGTTCAGTAAATTACACTTTATTAAGTAGTATTAACATATTTTGATGCGTAACTCAAACTTGTGTCGTTGTAGGATTAGGATATAACAAAATTTCTAACCAATTCTCATTTACTTTAAAGATAGATTGCATAAACACACTTTTCAAGGAAAATACATATTTTATGAAGATAAGTTTGTTAGGGTTTTAAATGATCAAATGAAAGATCTTACTTTTCAAAACTGTATTTCTTGGTTGTCAAACATTAGTGTTCATTATCAATGTGATTCACTACACCTGTGGTTACTCTGCTGGCTGGGACACCTGTGTGAATGTGAGGAGAACTGACTTCATGAAAAACATAGGCAGCTTACTTGTTGCCCTATCAGACAATGACTTTGCAAAAGCTTTTTGCAAGAAGGTCCTTCACAAAACTGATTTCATACAGACATTTGAGGCAGCTTATCTTTTTAATGATCTATATAAATGCCTCCACTCATTCATTCATCTACAAAATAGCGAGAGGATACATCTATGCTGCCTTCAAAAATCGATCAGATTAAGGTATCTCGGGAGACCGGGAGTTAACATTGCTAACATTGGATTCGGACGGGCCTTGATGCCTTCCTGCTTTGGAATCTTCCGAAGGCAGCATTTTCCAACTTCCGGCCCATAAATCCACAAAAAAATCTTACTTTTTGGCTAAAAGTGACACTTGGTTTGATATACAGTATTTCATCTCATGCAGTGACATCTTTTTTTGGCTTAAACATGTTTTGAGTCACTGCTCTTATCCAGCATTGTGAATAATTACATGGAATAATGTTACAAAATGGATCTGTTTTTATTCATTTTAGACCAGTCTTGGTTGTCAATGCACTGTTTTTCTCTGTTGAAAAGATGTAGATTATGATCTGGCTGTCACCCAACAGTATAGTCATTATTTCCTGCTGTGTTTTTTCTCGGTCGATCCGAGTACAACAAATACTCCTCTTCATCCTCGTCCTTGTCTTTGCTGGACAGTGGTTTTAGGTCTGTTATCTGAGCCTGTTTCAGACAGGAGTCATTAATTATCATCAGAGTCACCCTGTTCCATGACTCCTCGTGTCCCGTTCTCCTCATACCTTTCCGTTGTGCCACAAACCATCTATACTGTCTGTCTTTCCAAAGACAAAAGGAGGACAATGGATCCTTTTTTTGTCCTAGAGCTGAGTGCCCTCACCCCATATCTACAGCAGGGCAAGAGCTCAGTCCTCCAGGCACGCTGACCTCATGGCTCGAACCAGAGCCCTGCTGTAGGCCGGTGTGTTTGTGACTGGTATAGTGGGGTCATAGATGCAGCAGTAATGGGGAAAAGCCTGACTCATGTGGGTATAAGAGCACCCTGTTGAGAAGAGAGAGCGGGGGGGGGGGGGTGTATAGGCAGGGCCAGTGGGATGGATCTGCAATGCTTTAATGCACATTACTATTAAATGTTATAGGTATATGAATATATATATATATAACATCTAAAAATGTTTATTACACTTTTAACCCAAATTTGGGTCAAATATGGACAAACCCAAATGTTGGGTTAGAAATGTAACGTAAAAATTTAACCCAACGGCTGGGTTTGTCCATGTTTGACCCAAAGTTGGTTAAAAAAACAACCCAGCATTTTCTAGTGATTTTAGTGTAATAATGGATTTTACTCATAGCCTACATACTTTCTGCATATATAGTGTGTATGTTAGTCAATTCATTTTTTTTACATTTGAAAAATAATGAATGTAAGCATTTTATTTATATTTTTTATATAATAATTGAATGCATAAATTAATTAAACCATTCAATGTTTAGCTGCTGGACTTAATTTTTTTAATGTAATGTAATATTCTTTAATGAAATTAGTGGACAATAATTGGTGGACCCCACGTTGAAGTTCTAGCAGGTTGCTTAATTTAATAATAAAATATATATTTTACTAGTTTTTTATGTTTAAAAAAATGATTATGCAGTAACCGACGTTGTGTGTTTACGCCTGTTAATTGTGACTATTGACAGTGCAGTACAGCGTCCCATACTTTAGTGCTTAATTATGACTGTAACATCCACGAGAGAAAGGCAGTGAAATGGGAAGATTGAATGGGTGATTGTTGTGATTTTTTAGACAATTAGCTGTGCGCATCGACTTCCCTGTGTTGTGTTGTGTGGTGTCAGGCTCCAGCCTGGCCGTTCTTTTCTCTCCCCGGGACGGCCTAAACAATAGGCACTATGTACAGAAGCACAAGGGGCAGGAGTGTGTCCGTGTAGTGTTTTTCGAGGCTCTGGAGAATTTACGTCTATGCTGATTGACTTATTTCTCTGATGCGGAGTGTTGTAACTGGAATAAGTGGAACAGTGTGTTTTCACCAAGACAGTTGGACACAATGCTGTTAATTTAATCACTTTGTTTGGAAATGACAACTAGACAGGTCTTTTGGTTAGCCCTTAGTGGCACCTCAGTTGTGTTTGTTTCTGTTATATTAGATTACATTTACATTACATTTCTTTTCTTTTTTTCAAAATTTTTGGTGATGTGCAGTGGTTAGTATTTTGGCATAGAGACGTCTTGTGTATCTTTGTGTCCCACACACTCTTAAAAATCAAGGATCTTGTTAGAACCAAGAAGTTTGTAAAGCCAGATTCCATTGAACAATATTTTTGAAATTCCACAAAGAAATTTAAATTTTCTAGTTCTTTAGAAAACCATTTATGCACTGGTGCTTTAAAGAACTTATAAGCTAATATGTTCATTAGAATTAGGGATGTAACGATTCTATCGCAACCGGTTGAAAATCGATAAAAATGTAACGGTTCAAGTCGGTTGAAATGCTTAACGAATCGCAAAACACATTTTAAACAGCAGGGCGCATTTAAAACGTGTATCGCGATTCATTAACATTTCAACCGACTTGAACCGTGACACATTTTCTATCGATTTCAACCGGTTGCGACTGAATCACTTGTATCGAGATTCGTTTAACATTTCAACCGACTTGAACTGTGACACATTTTTATTGATTTCAACCGGTTGCGACTGAATCACGTGTATCGCGATTCGTTTAACATTTCAACCGACTTGAACCGTGACACATTTTTATCGTTTTCAACCGGTTGCGACTGAATCACGTGTATCGTAATTCGTTTAACATTTCAACCGACTTGAACCGTGACACATTTTCTATCGATTTTAACCGGTTGCGACTGAATCACGTGTATCGCAATTCGTTTAACATTTCAACCAACTTGAACCGTGACACATTTTCTATCGATTTCAACCGGTTGCGACTGAATCAGGTGTATCGAGATTCATTTAACATTTCAACCGACTTTAACCGTGACACATTTTTATCGATTTCAACCGGTTGCGACTGAATCACGTGTATCGCGATTCGTTTAACATTTCAACCGACTTGAACCGTGACACATTTTCTATCGATTTCAACCGGTTGCGACTGAATCACTTGTATATCGAGATTCGTTTAACATTTCAACCGACTTGAACTGTGACACATTTTTTTATCGATTTCAACCGGTTGCGACTAAATCACGTGTATTGCGATTCGTTTAACATTTCAACCGACTTGAACCGTGACACATTTTTATCGATTTCAACCGGTTGCGACTGAATCATTACATCCCTAATTAGAATAGCTCAAAATATGACCTCAAGAACATCCAATGAACTTCATTTAAATGTGGTTCTTCACTTATTATCGAGAACAATAATCACACTTTTCCAAAGAACCTTTTGCGCAAGGGAAAGGTTGCATGGATGTTAAAGGCTCAGTGTAAAGGCTCACTTATTTTTAATTCATCAAAGTAAGTTATGCATTTTTCAACTTTTTTTAAGTTATACAAGATTCAATTTATTTTTTCTAAAAGTTAGTGTAATTTAAGTTGAAATTACTTAAACAGCTAAGTTGATGGTACTTCAAAAATTAAGGCAGTAACTTGTTTTGACTTTTTTGCAGTGTTCTTCATGAAACCATCGATGCCATTAAAGAATCTTTCATTTTAAGAGTGTGGATGTTATTAAGATTCTTCCTGGAAACAGATGCAAATAAAGAACCTGAAAAACTTTGTTTGTTCTTGCAACTTTGTTGTAAAATCGGTTTTGCTATAACCAATAAAAAGTGAAAAACGATTCTTGATAAGAATAGAATCGTAATGTGCTCCAAAATGAACAACCTTTATTATTTTATTTTTTTCTCTTCTCTCACTCCATGCAGTTGTCCAATGAAAATGCTTGCATTCCTCTCATGTCACCCAGTGTAAATGATGCATACTAGTGTGCGGGGGCATCTTGATCCTTGGTTGGATTGACCTAGGTTCTGAGCGCTGCCACATCCATGTGCTCTGGGCCGGGAGGAACAGTGCAGTGCATTGTGGGTTGAGTAGAGTGGGTGTCTGTTTATGAATGGCCTGAGTGGATGGAACAATGCTCCCTGCTCTGAGCCTCTGACATTTTCATATAGAACGGAGGAGTTGAAAGGAGGAGAGAAACGAGCCCACCTCCTCCTCCTGCCCCCGTCCAGCCCGCCCCGCCTGGTACAGAAGGTGGCAAGAGAGGCCTCCATCCGTATGTGTGCATGTCATTGTGAGTGTTTGTCATGCTACGGTTTTTCTCTGCTGATTAATGCCTGATTCCAGCCGAGGAGGTCTGGAACCTTGAGACTGGTGAGTCTTAATGCATTTTATACGGATTAGGTAATTTTTATTAATGCCGTGTTTATTGAATAAGTAGCCTTCATTAGGGGTTACATTAGGGCTTTTTATACTTTTATATTTTTCAAATGTGTTTGGCTGCGCAGATAAGTTTATAAGAGTGTATTTGAAGTAAATCGTGGATAATCGTTGCTGCTGTTGGTTATTAGTTAAGTAACTAAACGTGTTTTCATGCTTTTGTTGTCAGTAAATGAATTGTGTATGGACTGAGAATATTGTCACGAGGATGAGATAAAAAAAAAAGAATAGGATTTAAAGAGAGACAGAGAGATGTTCAGGTACTGAAGGGAAAGGGAATGGTGGTTCGGTCATGCGTGGATATGTGTCATGCAGTGCCAACATACTCCTGCCAAACTCCTCAATCACTCTCTGGAACAACATTGTGGGGCTTCATCACATCCCACTTTAGGTTAGCAGCAGAGTGGCGTGATGCTGGACCTGTTCCGGATTACTCATAAACATTTTTTGCTATAGAACAGCAGCATTTGTTTGTAATCATTGGCACTGATAAGTTTAGAAGAGCAAAATTTTGGTTAGTGTTGCGTGCAGTTATTGTTAACAGGGTCATTGCAACATGGGGCATTTTTATGGAGAGGCCCATCAATAATTGATTAACTTTTTGATACCAATGAACCCCCAAATAATGCAATCAACACCAAGCAGTTCAAGATGCTCCTATTAAGCATTGTTCTGAGTAAAGCCTGTAGCATTTCATACCTCATACCTCAATAATCTATTCGTTATAGTTTTACTCTCTATCATCCATTTGTTCCAAACATATTTTCTGGGTACTGTAATTTGGCACAGGGAATCAAAAACGGTTTTAAAAATGAGGAGTAACTTTAGTGGATTCTCCCCCTAGAGGGTGGGACGGGCCTAGATTTACTAAGTTGGACCCGGGCCTCTGTCTTCACAGTCTGAAATGTGGACAGGAAGCTGCTGTGTAGTGAAGGTAGACTACTGAGACTGCCATCTGCCCCGAATGATGAATATAGCAGGCTGTGGAATATTTCAGCATAGAAAACATAAATTTTATGTTCATATGTGCAAGAGTACATCTTAATATATGCATGTATTCATCAATTAACTTAGTTAATAGAGTGTGTGTGTGTATACATTTCTAAAATAATAATCATATTTATAGTACATTTTTAGGTTTAGAATAGTATAGTTTTAGTACATTTTTAAATAAAACAAAACAATATTAAATATATTATTATAAATAATAAATATATGTAAACATTACGAATTAAATGCAAATTTCTCTATTCTTGAACAGAGGATCTTCCCATTTTTGTATTCTGTGGATTGAAGCAATTTTGACAGTTTCAGGGAAATTTAATAACGCAACAGGATATTGTTTCAAACTTTAGACATTTTGTCAATTAGAATCCCCCGTCCTGGCAGCGTTCTTGTGGGTCCTGGTTGTGGGTGGGCTGCTTCATGAAACTTTACACATGCCCAGATCAGATCATTTTGAATCTGAGCGATGTTTACCGTATGACTCATTGATGGATTGCGGCTCACATTAGCCGTTTATCCATTATTGCCTTGCTAATTTACAAGCTGTGTTCTGTTCTGTTCTGAGATTTGCCAACATTTGGGATTTATTAATCACCCCAAAGTTGTTACTCCATGCTGATGATGCTGATAGTTTTATCTTTGTATGCTGTGTGTTTTGAGCCACAGGCATTTGTAATCCCTCCCACAAAAATTACACAAGCCACGGATAATATGCCCTACTAAGTGCACATTCATAAACACTCAGCCATAGTCGCTTATACAGCAAACAGCGTGGGAGGGCCAGCAGTCATGTTTTTTTTTTTACCACCATCTGCTCCTCTGGTAAATTTAGAGGGTGCCCAGGCGTATGGACGCAGGGCGCGTCACAGGCGGACAGCAAAGCATGCTGTGAACAGACCTGTTCTGAAGAGATCTATAGCACAAGGTGCACAGAACCGATTGATAGATGTGCACTAACATAGCAATGTTTCAAGGTGCAGTCAGGAATTTCCCTAATTTAAACATAAATGAATTGCACTCAATTAATTAACTACCTCAATTGTGCATTACCAATGATTTGATAAAGCCTCCAGTCATATCAGTAGTTTCATTTTACATGGTTGCCTCATGGGGGCGGCCATTTTGAGATCACATGACCTGCTGAAAAATATTTGCTTTACTTCTGTAACCTCCCTGTTTTTGGACTCTTTTGGTTGTGGAATAATTTAAAGCTAGAGTAGGCAAATTCGGAGAGGTTAGCAAGCTAGCATCGAAAGCATGAGATCCCACCCTTCCTTGTTATCCGCATCCTTCAAAACACATGAACACACAGCAAAGTCTGCAAAGCGTCACAAGACGAGAAGGGGCATTAAATGTCTCATGTCCTAAAGCACATAACATTACAATAATCATGAATGTAAACAACTTGAGCTCTTACTTGTATCAACAGACTGCTGCAGATTCATTTCAGTGTTTGATAGAACGTCACATGCAGCATAATTGTTTTGGTTCAGGAGGAACTGTAAAAGGCTGCTGCTGTTTTGTCTGTGGCGCTCGGTGACTGAGGTCCGTCTACAACTCTGTAAAGCCTTGATGACATGTGATGTCTGCAAGAGCGGGTGCATGGAAGTATGGAAATGCAATTTGACAGGCAGTTAGGACAACAAATTGCATTCGGAGTGAAGCTAACACAAAAGTGAAGAGAGTTACAACCTGTATAACAAAAAGTGTTGTTTTTTTTGTGTGAAAAATTGCCCATTCTGGCATCAGAAAAATATTCTCGTTTGTCCAATGTTACATCCACACCACTAGGTCTCAGTTTCCAGTTCATATTACGCAATGCAATATACTGAATGCACCTTTAAATGTTCCAGAGATGAGTTTCTTCCTCTGTATAGCCTCCAAGGTTAGCAAAAGAATTGTAACGCCTGCTAACAGTGCGTTACGGAGGGAAGGAGACAAGAAGCTGTTTTTATGGATGTCAATGAAGGAGAGATGATGAACTGCTTTTGTGGGAAAATGTCTTATCATTTAATAAATCGACAGCCCATTGGTTAATCTTCAACATGTTTGCTCTTAAACATTCGGTTTAGATTGATCTATTTTTACACCGAAAAAAAAAAAATCTGTTTTATAAGTGATCCCAGCCAGCAATAGACTGCCGAAGTGATGACGTCACTTTGTAGGATAACTTGGAAGTTAGCGGCGAAATTTGGGTTCCTTTGATCGAAAAGCTATGCATTTTCCCCATAGACTTTTGGAAAATTGCAAAAAATAAGATCTGTGTTTAACAAAGAGTTGTGACCCTCACTCGTTTTGTCTATCAAGATAATCTTTACAAGTTAATCCAAAATGTATAAGTTTTTAAAAAACACAAGCAGACACAATAAAATTTTGAAAAAAAAAAACACACAAGCAGGTGGTGTGTTTTATGTCATAGCAAACACGTGAAAATATTTAGAGGCTTTGTTCACCGCACACATTATTTCAGGCGATTTAGCAAAAACCCGTTTAAAAAACCCATAGACTTTAGAGCGAGGGAACCGGAAGTGCTAAAATGCTAACTCACTTTTGCGTTTTGGCCTACAAAGTGCCGTCATTTCAGTCTCGGTTAACTGTTTTAGTCTTTTCTTGGGCTATGGTTAGACATCTATTAAATTTTAACTTACAGCCCAAATTTTGCCTTGTTTTAGCCACGTTAGACACGTTGCATGTTTGTACGCCTATTAGACGTCTTTCAAACGCAAAATTGCTTGCTAGGAAGTCACAGAGATAATTGCGCGATTGACTGTTGCACAACGAAATTCAATTACTTGAAGGCTGTAATGTGATTGGTTATCAAGAAAAACATTATTATTAATATTGCTGAGTAGTCTTTCTGAATGAGGAATAATACAGGATTTCCGTCTTTTTTTGTCCAAGCTGCATTGGCTGATAGCTGTTTCCGACACCCACTTAGAAGTACAAGACCGTACAGCATGGTTCCAGTATCACATTGTTTCTGGATAAATACTGCTCTTTACTGTTAGATGGATTGCTCACTCGCTTACACACAGACACTCAAACACAAACTTTACATTGAGTGGAGGATGCAGAAAAATAGAAAGGTCATTTAGCAGCTTTACATTGGGATGTGAGTGTGTTGGCATGTGCTACACTATTCATTTGTGTGTGTTAGTGGGAAGGTGGTGCGTTACGATGCGTGTGTCATAGCATGTGTGTGGGGTGCTGTGGCATGTCGTACGTCTTGATTACACACAGGCTCCCTGTTGTTGTATTTATTCCACACAGCCCCCTCCATTAACTATGGGAGTCCCTATGGCAACTGTCCATCATAAATAGTATTTTGATTGATTTACAATATTTAGCTTACAAATTCTATCACCAAAAAATCCCAGACATCCACTACTGAGTCCAGAATAACGCTATAGAGAAGTTGGAGTTGGGCTCCTTTAACTTTGACCTGTAATTTAACTCCTAGTAGAAACTAACTAGAAACTATATTTGAAGTATATAATACCTGTTCTTCAATTTTAATAGATTTTAAAATGTTATTTATTAGTGCGATGGCAAAAGCAGTATTTTCAGCATCATTACTCCAGTCTTCAGTGTCACATGATTCTTCAGAAATCATTCTAATATGCTGATTTGCTGCTAAAAAAAAAAGTATTTCAAAGAAAAAAAAAGTACCAGACTGAATGCAAGTTTCCTAAAACGACATGTGTACGTTGATTCATGAGAAGAGTAAGCCATTACATTTTGATTTATTTATTTTTTGTTTGGAATAACATGCACTGATGAATCATTCATAATAAGACAAGGAATGTCCATTAAAAATGAAATAGGGTCCATTATGATTTCATGTTTAGTTAAAATAAACCACAACTGAGGCAAAAATATTTCACAGATTAAGCTAATAAGGTGAGTCATGAATCAAAGATGAACTTTGCAGATTTACAGGATATAGTGGGTCCTCCAACTCATGACCCTTAGCAGAAGTATACTTGAAAACCACGAGGAACAGAGTTGCCCAGACAGGCTGGAACAAGAGGGCTTGACCAGGGTAGAAAGGAGAGATGTCATGGAGAGGAATGTACGATGTGGGCTAGAAAAGAAGAATGCACTGAGGGAAATGTCTGCATATTCAAGGCTGCCCACGGCACACATTTGCCCAGCTTATAGCTAAAAGTCTCTATCCTCTCCTCTCCCTATCTGTCTATCTGTATTGCCCTCCCTCTTTGTCTTTTCCCACCATTCCTGCACCTCCGAGGAAGGACGAAGAGCAGGAGGACTTTGAAGAACCAGAACCAAGAGCAGAGAGACCAGTTCTTCCCCTTCAGGAGAGCCCAAGAGTGGAATCTGGATCTGGAATGAGGCAAGTGTCCTGGATGGTGCAAGGCTTGTTTGTGGAGTATGAATGCTCCGTTTGTTTGGCTTGGGAATTGCTTCATGCTTTCTAACGCGTGCTACCAGGGGTTTCAGCTCCAAGCAACAGCAGTTTGCTGCCTCTTAGATCTTGTGTGATGGGCATATAAATTAGTTCTGTTTTTCTGAAACAGCTGGTGTCACTATAATTATTCGGTTATGATTAACAAAAATAAAAAGGCTGCTAGGGACGTTTGTTCAATGAGACATTTCTGTAGGGTTTCAATTGTTGAAATATGTTCAGTAAAATATTGCCAGGATTAACAAGATTCAACGATCATAATAAAATACTGGGTATATATATATATATATATATATATATATATATATATATATATATATACCCAGTATTTTATTATAAAAGCCAGGGATTAGAGGGATAGTTCACCCCCAAAATATGAAAATGATATCAGAATTTACTCACCCTCATGTCATTCCAAACCTGTATGTCTTTCTTTCTTCTGTGGAACAAAAAATAAGTAATTTTAAAGAATTTTCAAATGTCTGTTTTTGTCTATACACTAAAAGTCAATGGGGTCCAAAACACTCTAGGGACATTTTTATTTGTGTTTAACATGAACAAGTCTTGCCAGGTTGGAATTACATTACACCCACAAGTCTTGCCAGGTTGGAATTACATTACACCCACAGCTATTCATAATTTAATCATCTAATCAAATATTTACTATTTACAAACTATTTACTTAATAAATATTTTATTATTTTATTAATTAAAATAAACTACTACTGAAAAAATATACTGTGATGGGATGGCAACTAGTTGCTAGGAATTGTAAATGTAGGCTGTATTGGGGCATTTCTTGACTGTTTTTATATATTAAGAGCCTCTGTCATCTCGCAAAGTTTATTCGTTCAATAACTGCGTCAAACCTGTGAGCTGTCAGGGGAATCTTCTGATATAATAATCTTTGAGATTTCAAGAACAATCCAATTATCAGCCACCATCTGTACTCTCCGTCTGCTCTAAAGTCTTGAGGAGATGCACACGGGTGTGTAAACACACCACTGACACGCGAGTGGTGTGCGGGAATAAAGTCAACAAGGGCAGCTGGGTGACGCTGTGTAAGCGTGGATGAATGTGCTATGGATGATGTGTCATATCAAGAACAGTGATGTCTGTATGCCTGCCAAACACGTAAGGGCTGACGTCGTACACTCATAATGAGCAATTCTCCTCTCCCACACACTGCGGCCCTGTACGGTACCCGAGTAAGAGTGTGTGTCTGTGTGGGTTAAGAGCAAAGATAATGCATCTTCTTGATACTGATGTCATTTTTTGTTGTTGTTTTAAGACAAATCAGAAGGGAAGCTGAGTTGATGTGCTGTGAGAGAACTCCCCCTTGTTTGTGAGGGAAGAACAGCAGCGGCTATAGGATACACCGTTGGAGAGGGGAATTGAAGTTGGTCGCGGGTTCAGCACACTCTCCCAGCAGTTCAAGGTATTGCCTGAAAGGTTGCCTGAAAACAAACACAAATAGTTATAGGCTAAGTGAACAAAATAGAAATAAGCAATATTTTATATATGTGTAGGCTCAAGCTATCTATCTCTATCCATCCATCCACACACATTAGGGGTGTAACGTACACACAAAAATGACATTCGGTACATACCTTGGTTTTGAAGTCACGGTTCGGCAGGTGGGAGAAAACTAAACATAAAACTGATTTACTGAACAAATTGAGTCTCTGTGTTTAATTAAATAAATTAAATTATAATTAAAATGTTCTATCTCTGCTTACGCTTTAAACTAATAGTAAAGGGAGCCCTTACTACATTAGGCTACTATAATGCAATTAACAACAGAGCCAATTTTTTAGCCAATGACTATTAAATTCAGTATTTATTTTTTAATGACACTCACATAAAAATTGTTTGCACACATTGTATAAAAGGCAGATTTTGCAACTTCTAAAGATAAAATTAGTTGTTAAAATATAATAATTTACACAGTGGCTGTCAACTTTTGATTATAAAAACATACACACATGTACATTAAATAATCAAGACAGGTTCATTAAAATATAATGAATCGGCTATATAGGCTAATATAGTGTATCTATTTAGTAAAAGACTTAATTTTTCTAGCTGATAACAAGCTGTAAACAGTGAATGACTTGCCTGAGTAATGCTTCGTTATTTACAAGCTGTTTTACTGATGTCTTTCCGCCATTGAAACACTGATTGAGCGATTACACTATAATACGTTTCAGTAAGTTGTAGGCTACTGTATCTTTCAGCATACCTTCAGATGTTCATTCATGTCCTGATTCATGTTTATTCTGTATAGCATTAAAGAGGAACGCATTCTTATCCCAAGGCGTCATATATGACACTTTTGCAAAAGCGTAAACATCAAACGCACATAGCACCCTTTAGCGTCAAGTGAGACGCTTCGGTTATGGTCATAGACACTGTATAATATTTATAATATTTATAATATGTTGTTCAAAAAGCAAAAGTAGTTTCAACGTAGCTAGCGTAACTTGTAGTGTAGCTAGCTACTTTTCCAAAAGGGTAACTTGACTGTAGTTTACTTTAACGTACGAATAGCTTGTAGCTTGTCAAACTACAGTTTCAGAGTAGCTTCCCCAACACTGATAGACAGGTTATGGTAGGTTTAGTAATTGGGTAGGTTAGGGTTAGACCACTAGGAGGCGCCTTCTGCCCCATTTATATCTGCGTCTCATTTGACGCTAAGGGTGCCATGTGCGTTGGATGTTTACGCCTTGCTGATCGCGTTCAATCACTCCCGCTTGCAAAAGCATTTATTGTTTGAATTTCGTGACAAAATATAATATTATATATATATATATATATATATATTAAAGGGAACAAATATTATATTTTGCATAAACAAAACAAAGCCGAGTTGTTGGATCATTACTTTTTCATATTTGTCCATATTCTTCAAATTCCCATTATATTTTGATGTTTTCAATTATTCTTAAAGGCAGTTGATAAATAATAAATAAACAATGACATATAACAGCATTCTACAAGAAAAGAAATAAAACGTGTTTTTGTTGTTGTTGTTGTTGTTGTTGTTTTTGTAAATCAGCATACATTAGCTAAATGCAGTAGGCTACAACAATTATTTGTCCTAAAAATAGGATTAATTTTCTCTAAAGTTATTTGACCCCTTTCTTGATTGGGGTGAAATATGGCCAAAACAACAAGTTAAAACTTAACTTGTGAACTGTGTTCTAAACACTTTTTTTACACCAAGGGTCTGTCATCCTGAATCTTCACCACTTTTGTCCCCATCTGTTCTATTTTATGAATGATAAAAATGCCAACAGATAAATTGCAGTTGTATTAGTAGATGTCTGTTTGTCTTGCTGATGCTTGTGCTGGTTTTGTAACAGAGGTTTATGGTCCAGATTTAAACTGAGACCATGAAGGGCTTGGAGCTGCTGCTGTTGCTGCTTTTTCTAAAAGGTAAGAACTTGTTCTGAATCAAACATGGTGCATATTATGGTGCATGTCCAAAAACATGCTATCACTGTAGTAAACATCCCCCCCAAAAAATATAATAATACAATAATGTTTTTTTAGTGGTGTTAAAAGATTAGATTATTTAAACTACATTTCTTGCACTCTTCCCTCTTTCTCTGGACAGATGTTAGTGCTCAGTGGAATGTGTGGATGCCCAGAGACATTTCAGCCATGACAAACTCCTGTGTGGTTATACCTTGTTCATTCACATACCCCTCTGGTATCAGGCCTTATAGGGGGGTCCACGGGATCTGGTATTTTGGCCACCCCTACCCCCAGCTTTTCCCCCCAGTGGTGTATAAGTCACGCACAGATATTGTTCACGAAAGTTATAAAGGACGGACCAGGCTACTGGGTGACCTGACACAAAAAAACTGCACACTGCTGATAAAAAATGTCGGCGAGGAACTTTCTGGGAGGTATTACTTCCGTGCAGACCTGGGCGGAGCAAATATCTACACTTTTCCTGACTTCACAAATCTACAGGTGTTGAGTAAGTGTACAGGCCATTATTTATTTATACCTTTTTATGTGTCTTTCAGTAATAGTACCCTCAAATCCTTAAAACAATGCAAATTTACTTGAGAAGCAACACTGCATAAGATTAAGATTAAAGGAATAGTTCAACCAGAAATGTAACATTTGTGATCATTTACTCACCCTCATGTTATTCAAAACCTGTAAGAGGATGTTTTGAAAAATGTTTTTGTCCAATGTTTTTTTTTTTTTTTTTTTTTTTGGGACTGCTTTGACATCTCTTGTTTTCATAAATGGTATATTGAACTTAAATGTATTTTGTCTTACTACATTGTAAGACTTTTTCACTTTTTGCTTCTTAAGTTTATTAAATTAATTTGAAGGGTTTTTAGATATTTTACTGTAAAGTTACCCTAAGATACATGTTTTTTTTTTTTCAGTGTGTTTACTGAAAAGTTGTTCTACTATTTGAAGTCAAGATGAAACAGCATTTTCAGCCACAACCAATTTTTCTTTTGTAATAAGATCTATTTCTGGATCAAACAGCATATTTAAAGAGTAAAAATGTAGGGCGAGACTTTGTACTGTTAAAAATGGATGTTGTATAGAAAAATGGAATCAGACCTAAATGCAGGTTTGCAAATTCCATACATAAATGATTATTGGGCTTGATTAAAGTATCAAGTAAACAGGTCTTTTTTGACTTCGTATTGACTTCTATGTCTCTCCCTACTCTAGATCAGCCCAACATCGATGTTCCAGAGGAGATTGTTAGTGACTTAAGCCTGGACTTGACCTGTTATGTACCAGACAATTGTCCAGACATGAGTCCAGAGATCCACTGGATGTACACAGACTACCTGCCCGACCCCGTTTTCACCCCTGACACTGTCGAGGAAAGCAACACTGCTGTACTGTCCAGCACCCTCACCTTCACACCCAAACCCATGCACAACGGCCAGCTGCTGGGTTGCCGGGTCCACTACCCAAACACCACCTTTATCTATGAACGCCTTATTTCTCTGGACATCAAGTGTAAGTTCCACCATTTTATTAAACGTTTAGCTGCTTAACTTTCATCAAAACCGATGCAAAATTTTCTCAGACAACATCTACCGACTTATATCTGTAGACGCCCCTCGAACCGTGTGGGTGAATGTGTCTCAAGAGGTGATGGAGGGAAGCTCGGTGGTCCTGCACTGTGATGTGGACAGTAATCCAGTCCCCACGATAACTTGGTATTTTGGTGAAAAAGAGCTGATGTCGGAAACCGCCTCAAACTCTTCACTGCCCCTGGACAACCTGACCCCGGAGGAGGAAGGTGTCTACACCTGCGTTGGTGACAATGGCTACGGCAGCATGAACACATCCATGTATCTGGCAGTAAATTGTAAGTAAAAATTCATGCACTCCTGTGGATTAAAAAAATAAATCTCTTAGTGATTTTGGATACAGATAATGGCTTAAGTTTTGTTTGCATAATTGATTCCGTTTTGTATTAATAAGTCATATTGCAATTTAAGCCATATACTAGCATTTCATTATCCATCCGAACATTAATCCGGAAATCCGGTGTTCTTCTTTCTTTTCTCTCAAACTGGAAGTTCCTCCACGGGAGCCAAGGATTAATGAATCTCTGACAGCGTTAGAGGGATCTTCAGTTGCTCTACAGTGCACCAGCAGGGGTAATCCAATGCCCACGTTGACCTGGCTGAAGGATGGGGAGCTGGTGGGCACCATCACAGCTGAGGAGGGGTCAGTGCTCGAGCTGCACGAGATCACACCGCAGGCCGATGGAGTCTACCGCTGTCTGGCCGAGAACGAACACGGACGGGCCAGCAGCTCACTTAACATTACAGTAGAATGTAAGTCACTGTAAAAGTTTGGCCAGTTTTTGTAGATTGTAATTATGCTTAGGGACATTTTATAAATATGTTTTCTCCAAAGAAAAGTTGGTTTTGGTTTGAGTTCAGCTTGGTTCAAGCCTTAGGATGCCAAGATGAGCATAGCTGAACAGATGAGCAAGTAAAGGATAGATGTCAGTGACTACGTTTACATGGAGCCAATTTTTGGGGTTCTGGTCGGGTTAAGGTCACTTTTTGGGTTTCTGAAACATTGGGAATAACTCGTTTACATGCGTGAGCAGAGAGAGTTTCTCCTGTGGAATTGCAATATACCGATGTAAATGGCGACGCACGGTTAGCGTCTAGACGTACGGACAACCTTAAGATGCAATATTCGTCATTTCCGATTCTTCTTCCTGTATCCAAAGACAACAACAACAGCAGCACTGTTAATGAATAGTTCGGGGCAGATAGGGATCACCTTTGTTTGCGCTTTGATGCCGGTAACGTTACTGGCCTCGCTCCAAAAGTATGCTGTGCTGTGTCTCGCCTGGTCTCACCATGCTTACTTCCGGTATACTGCACACAGATTTTTGTATGCGCCGAGAAGTTTCTCTACTCAAAAGACCAAGAATCCTTGCGAATAGAACATGCGCAGAACACAAATCACTATGGGGATAAGCCGATACGCGTTTACATGACCAAAAATTCGGGTTAGCAAAGGGGTACCCCGGGTATAATATCCCGGTTTTTAAAATCTGGGATATGAGCATATTCGGGTTTTTGCCGGTGTTTACATTTGCCGGGTTACTGCTAATATACTGGTTTTGAATGGGTTATTGGCTGCATGTAACCATATTTGCTATGACTAGTCGAGACAAGATGATTCAAGTCAGAGGCTGAATTCAAATGCTTCTGAAACTACGTTCTTGGACTCTGACTCCAAGTCCAGTCTTTTCTGGGACTGAAGTACTACAACACTGAAAGATGTGTTTTTTAATTATTTTTTCTCAATTTTCCTAGTTGCCCCTGTCCTCCTTGACGACTCTAAGTGCACTATAGTCCGTGAGGGCGTTCAGTGTGTGTGCATTGCCTCAGGAAACCCTGAGCCTGTGATCGAATTCCACCTACCCGACCTCAACATTACCATCAACAACTCCAACAACCGTTTCAACTACTACGTGCACTCGGATGGGTACACCTCCACGGGCATCATCAAGCTCCAGGACAAGGGTGAAAGGGGAAACAATGGTGATACCGCTGTCCATGTGCACTGCAGTATCAGCAACATTTACGGCTCCGAGACCATCCGCTTGGAATTGCAGCAGGAGAGTAAGTAGACTTTCACTGAAAGCACATGTCCAATCATTAATGTGATTTTGAGGTGTCATCAATTTACTCTACGCACTCTTTTAGAAAAGTACATGATGGCCGTCATAGTGGGGACCATCGGAGGTGTGGCGGTCATCGCCTTCATCATCGCAGCTGTGAGATACGTGGGTCATAACAATAAAAAGTGAGTATCCCTCACGAGACAGACTGGGAGAATGACATTTTGGTGGAGTTTGTGGGTTGGGACCGGGGTTTGTTGGTATCAAAACACCCAAGCCTAGTCATCCATGTTCAGTTTTTTTTTTTTTTTTTTTTTTTTGGCATTTGGTTTTCAAGCCATAACCCACTCACAGATTATCCAATTTGATTGCTTGGTAAGATGGTAAACATGCCACATTGTGCATGAAACTGCAGACTAACAAAACTATTACAGGTTCAATTGCCCCATGCCATTGCTTTTCAGCCTCAAAACCGCTGAGCTCTGCAGCAAACATCCTGCTCCTTTCTCATTTTGCAAGAAAAAATAAAACGTCCCATTGGATATCAAAATGAAACGATTCCCAAACTTGAAACTGTGGCACAATGCCATTTTTATTTAGGGGTTGCATTGCAATGATCCCTTGTGTTAAAATGGATGCCCAGGCTTAAAGGAATAGTTGACCTAAAAATTACAATTGTGTTTAACTCACTGTATGGTTTTCTTTCTTCAAAGGAACAAAAGCAAAAATAGTTTTTTCTGAATGTCTAAGCAGATCTTTTCCATACAATGAAAAGATAATGAGGTCTGTATACTTCCGAAAGGGACAAAAGGATGTTCCATTAAATGTTCTATATGATTTTCTATATGAAGTTTCCTTCAGGCAATGTCACGTACTGGCTTGACTTGATAATCCAGATTCAAAGAGGCTTGACACAGATGAACAATGAAATCTCACAATTTATAAATGTCAAGAACCATTCATAGAAACACCAGCATGAAACGGTAACATAGGACCAAGAACAGAAAATAACTGAGGGTGTTTTATTTACAACACTCTGGAAGAGCACGTTCAAATTATCTACCCAATCAGTATGATCAGAGGCCTATATATCGCTGACGCGCCTTCGTTCGTCGATGGTCTTTTCTGCATCCCTCCAACCCCCCATCCCCCCGACTCCTCACTCTCAGCAAGTTTCTATCCCAGCCAGGGATATGTGGGAGTACTTTGGGTTCAGGCCACATTCAGAGCTCTGTGGGACCTCATGATCAAATGACAGATGATCACTGACATCAATTATGGCATATCATTAATGAAGCTCAACCCCAGTCTCCATTCATTTCAATTGTATTGAAAAAGCAGTTTAGACATTGTGCAAAATGTCTTGGTTTGTGTTCCACTGAAGAAAGAAAGTCATTAGGGAGTTTTTCATGAGGTTGAGGAAACTATGATAGAAATTTAGTTTTTTGGCTCAACTATCCTTTTAAAGTGTTGCCACTAGCCAATTAGTTTACAGTGTGGTTGAGTGTGAGACAGAGTCTGATTCTCTGACTCCACCCCCCAGAGAGAATGGTAACCCTGGGCAGGACGTGGGATCTAAAGTGGAGAATCCCTCAATGTTCTACAGCGCAGTCAAGAAGGACAAACAGAGTCTCAGGAAAAAAGTGGTGAGATATCGCAATGATAAATAAATCACCTACATATACAGTACTTGCACACACAGTGATAATACGAAATGAAAGCGAACACAATAAAAATACAATAAATTCATCAACATTCTATAGTCTTTCCATGCATACATGTGGCAAATGATATTATATACTGGCTCTTCTCTAGTTGTAATTAGCTTTCCACACTTAGCAATAACATTTAAAACAATCAAGAACCACGTATTAAAAAGAATTACTCATTTTTGCTGATTGCTACATACTAAGTACTAAGTTTTTAAAGAATAATTTGAAGTATAGGAAAGTATAGTTTTGCTATATACTGTTACACAGACCTGACGAAATCATCTGCTATGTTCAGAACGGTATGCTAGAAAACTACTTATTAAATACTACACCACCCTGTTCTCACGTAAATACGTCTCTATAACACGGTATTGTGTATTGTCGTGTAATTTATACGCGAAATTGAGTTTTTATGTGCATATGAGACGCAGTTTTTCGCGTGCATTTGATACGCAGTTCATTTGCGTGTAATACACACATCCCCACACCACTAATTCTACCTAAACGTATAATACACACGCACCCCACACCTAAACCTACTCTAACCAACCAATGCACGTAAAAACTCACTTTAGCGTATAAATTATACGACAATCCGATTGCGTGCTATAAAGACTGACTATACACTTCATGCTAATACTATTAAAAAATAGCAAATGGAACAGTAGACTTTTCAAGCTGACGTATGCTAACACATATTGTCACATGACCTTATGTTGCATGCATGCAGCATCTTTTAAATAAATAGTTTAATTTGTAATCCAATTTTGTCTAAAATGTCTTAACTTTTATAAGTCCAATCAAAAATTTAATTAAGAAAGAAATAGCAGAATTTACCTCCAGTTTAATAATCACGCTGGAAATGGACGTTCAAGTGAAAGGCATTGCATTGTGGGATACAGTGTGCTGAGTTGAATGCTGCATATTTTGGCAAATTAACTATAGAAGATCATCTGCGTAGTCAATGTATACAAAAAGTGGCATACTGTGCACAGAAACGGTAGTATGCTAGTGTACTATTCTGAATATAGCCACTGCTACAAAAGCCAAGTGTGGATGGCACATCACAACTGAGAGTCCCAGTGTGGCCTATGCTTAGAGCATTTCCTGACCTCTATTCACTCCTCTTTCATTGCTTCTCTGCACTCTGTCTCTTTTTCTTCCCCTAACATAGCTTAAGACTGAGCTCCTGGGCTCAAAGTTTAACTCCATCCTAGAGGAAGGCACGGTAAGGCTGACATTTAAGATGAGCATGTAAACAAATGGGTGGAGGTAAAATGAACTGGCACTAGAATAAAAGCATAAAATGGAATATTTTTTAGGGCAAAAAAAATCAAATTCCGGCAATAAATAGTTCAGATTTATTTGTGTTTTTAACACTGCTGCCTGGAAGCTAATAGTTCATGCGCTGTGCTACCTCATTATGTTTGGCATCTAATTGCTATCTGTGCTTTTGAGTGTCTTTTTGGGAACTTTTATTTTGACATTACCAACGTTTTCCTGCTCTTCCCCCCAAAATTGGGCTTAAATATCTTTCCTACATTATCTTCACAGGGAGACGACAGTGATTACCAATCTGTGGGCCCAATGGCAGGCATGGAGAGGCAAGAGTTGAATTACGCCGCCCTAGAGTTTCTTCATGGACGACACCGGGAGGGAGGCTTCAGGAGGGCTGATGGTGACGGCAGCGACTATACTGAAATAAAGGCCAAATGAACCGCGATTCTTCCCTGATGCCTTGGCCAAACGGGACACGGTGGCCACTAGGACCCAATCATTCCCCATGCCCCACAAATTTTCAATTTCATCTATATTAAATGTGACCTTTTGAGGGGGAAATGGTCTTAAACACCTAGCGGACAATGTGCAATTATTTTTGTCAGAGTATAAGGTTTTTGAGCTCTCTTACGTCTCTGAGGTTCTGGGAATGACACTTTCCATTACCTGTAAAATATACAATAGAGATTCTTTATATATTTAATAGTTTTCAGTTATTTATACCCATTCTTGTTTGTAACCATACCAGATATTTGTATCTTGGTTTAAAAGACAAGACTTTCCAAAAAGAAGGTTCTTTTCCCCAAGAGTTACAGTAGAGCTTTTCTCAAAGTTTGAAGAAGCTTAAGGGAATCGGTATGGTTTCGGGAGAGACTCAGTCCCTAGTGGTCCTTTTCACTGTGTCCGCTGTAAGTCAAAGCATCAGGGAACGAGGTGCTCTGTGCACCTCGACATATAGAATAAGCACTATCCCCAACTCTGGGTTTGTCCAGAGAGACTAATACTCTCAAATATAGCCAGACTATGTGTACATTGATACTTTTTTCACATACCCAGAAGTGATTGTTAAAGGGATAATTTGCCCGACAAATGAAAATTCACTCACCCTCATTTCATTCCAACTGCATGTTGCAAGAATCTCCATTACAATAACAGTTCATAGTGCATACTACATCTGTCAAACTTTAAAAAGGCAAAATACATAATTAAAGTACCATTGTGTGCTATATTCCAAGTGTTTTGAAGCCATTATTGACATCAGTTATGCCAAAAATTAAGAATGGGATGCCATTTTTAATTTTCTGAACTCAAATGTAGAATAAAATGTGGAATATTGAGTCGTATGGACTACTTTTATCGGGCTGTTATGAAGTTTTATCATCCATTTTTGGAGTTTGTGATGGCTGAAGTATTGTATGGAATAGCTGCATAAAGATGCTTTATATACTTTGATGTTCCATGGAAAGATAAAGTCATGTGAATTTGGAACAAAATGGAGGTGAGCAAGTATCACAATTTTCAGATTTGGGTGAAGTATTCCTTAATTTTGGCTTACATTTGTACTGTTTTTCCCCCCCATTTCAGTTTATACTGTATCTTAATTATTTGTATTTGTAAATGAAAACAGGCCAGTAACTGAATTCCAAACTGGTTTATTGAATGGTTGCTGGATTTTGTTTGTCCCAACTACTTTGTGCCCTTTTATTCAGATATATATTTATTTAAAATATGTTCCAAATAAATTGAGGAGCAAAATCACCCTTTTAATTATTCAGCCAACCTGGAAGTAGTATATGATCATGCCTGATGGCCATCCCTGCCCTGGAACACACTGCAATCCAATAGAGTCAAGCTGACATTTGATACCAATAGAAAGTCATATTTAATAATGGATGATTGAAGCTCATCCTTTGAAACAGAATAAGAAATAACCACCATTTGGAACATATAGAAAGGTATCACTTTACCTAAGGTGCTTGAAATAAATGTAATGTTTTATGTAATCATGTAATCCTCTGGTAAGGTTGTGTCCAATAGATGTTTGTTAAATGGTCAGTATATGCAATTAGCCCTTGAAATGCATTTTGACTAACAGATTAATGAGTCATTATGATATTAAATTAATTGCATCTTACATTCATAAAGCATTCAATGCACCTTGGTAGGATACCAATGTATGTAAATACTCTGCATGATATATAGTTCTGTGTTGTGGAGCTTTGACTGCACAACAAGAACATACATTGTGCAACAATGGTGTATATTTTGCAGAAAATCACACAAAAAACTGACATTATATATGCATATACAATTAGTAACAGACAGTCCATGTTTGAAGGTATATACACAGATATTTATTTGTAAGCAAAAAGACTTGGGGGCGCATTTCACTTTAAGTGTTGTAAAGAATATTTGTATGTATCTGACTGTGTGATGGCAATAATAATGAACAAAGTAATGTTGTTTCCTAATTGACATAATAATGCAGAGCAGAAAATCTCCAATCGTTATTTAAATAATAATTTACATGATGTTCTTTGCTTGTGTTCTTTTTATTTAATAAAAGTCTCCATACACAAATGTTGCAAGTGAATGTTATATGTTCTAAGTGAAAAAAAAAAATTAAAACTGGCTTATTTGCTTTATTCAAATGTTCGCCATTACTTGGAGAAACGTCTCGGTTACGTATGTAACGAGCCAATGGCAAAAAAAATTATGGCTTAGAGAATACACATATGACCCAGAGGGATGGATATGGAGAACACTGGGGTGTCCAGCTGCAGGTGGAATATTTCAGCCACAGGGGTGGCAAGGTGGCTTGCCAAGGGAAAGATGCACATACTCAGAGAGGCTTACAGTGGAAATACACATGTGGGGGTCACCCAGAGCGGGGACCATGCACTCAGAGGCAACTAGCCAACGCACAGGCAATAGACAATGGCGTCGACGTCAGCAGTGCTGGAGGAACTCAGGGCTTGCGGGAAGCTCACCTGAGGAATAAATCGCTTTCCCGCCATAACAGACAAAGAGCTGGTCTGAGGTCCTGAAACACTGGGTTCTGTCTATAGGCGCGGAGGGGGCGTACTGGACAGAGCAGTGCCAAGGCTTGGTCTGCCTCCTCCAGGGGCAGCGCTTGCAGGTTCACCACCTGGAGGGAGTGGGAGGAACCTTGAGCACATATCCAGGCCGGGGTCTCAGGATCACGTGAGAAAAGGCTGGCCCGAATTCCAGGCACTCTTTGTCTGCAGAAATGCGTTTAGGTCCCCTACCCTCGTTACCCCCTACGCTCCTTAATGGAGGCCAATGCAACCAGGAACGCTGTTTTTATTGACAGGAACTTAAGCTCCACTAATTGCAGAGGCTCAATGGGGCGCACTCCACTGAGAGGTCCCAAGAGGGAACGAGAGGAAGACGCTCCTCGCTCCTCTCAGGGACCTGATGATCAGGTCATGCTTTCCCACGGACTTACCTTCAACTGGGTCATGGTGTGCGGCGATAGCGGTAACATGGACCTTCAGGGTGGAGGGAGACAGCCTTCGCTCCAACCCTTCTTGTAGGAAGGAAAGCACGACAATGATCAGGCATTTTCTGGGGTCTCTTCTTTTTATTCCTTCTGAGCAGATAATGGAAGGTCGTGAATTTCACATTAAATTTTAAAAAGGAGCCAAAACGTAATGAAATGGGCTAAACCTGCATGGGCCCAAAGGTGCAAAACCTGCTCTGGGCCTGTGGGCCATCATGGGCTTAATGTGGGCAGCCCGCTAGTGTGGGCTGCTCACTGATAGCCCGTGGTGAGCCCAAAGCTGTGGGCCTCGCCTGGGCAAGCCCGCATTGGGCCTGTTTAGGTTTGGCGTGGGCTGGCCCTAGCCCACTGTGCCCACAAAAAGCCAGCGCGGGCCCCGCAGGGGCATGTTCGAAGCTCCAAGTCTTACTTCATCAGGCATTGATCCCTGTCCAAACTATCTGCTAAGGGCAATCTCCTGGAACTTTGCAGAAAGATTTTTCTGCCTTTTCTCCTGCTGTGAGTTGTGGGACGTTTATACCACATACAGTATCCGTGGAAAGTATCAATAATAATGAAATGTTATTGTAACCCTGTTGAAATGTATTCATAATATTCTATAATACAGTTTTGAATAAATAATTTCATAGTTGAATAAATAGAATTTAATGTTAAAAAGTTAAGACCAGCAATGAAGAGTTTATTTTGTGTAATGAGAGAAGTGCCTATTAGGTAATGTGTTTCAGTATTTAAAATGTTAAATATTTGTTTCGTATTAATTATATTTGTGAAAATAATTTAGCAATGCTTTCAAGCATAGGAAGAAAGAGGTACACAAATGTTTGGTGAATTTAATTTATTTCTGAAAGTTTGTGAATGATCCAATCGCAGTTGAGGTCAAAGGGTGTGGAAGAAAGAACAGCGTCGAAGAAGAGAGAGACGAACCGCGTGTGGTTTTGCGGAGAGAAACTCGGTAAAAGTTAATGAAATTATCCAGTTAGTCAAAGTGTGCGATAAGGACTCTTGTAAAATACTTTAATGGTGATAATTCTGTCTGTGTAAGTGGCCTACTCTGCACACAAAGACGGAAATAAGTAAGTTAGCCGCTGATATAGTGGTTAATGTTTTTGCATGGACTTTTCTATAAGCTAGCGACCTCGAGTATAAATCTAAGCCCGTGTGGAGCTGTGAAATCGACAACGAGAATCAAAGACCCGACGGATCCAGATAGCGTTACCGACTGGTGGACGTTGCCCAGATCGTTGACCATGTGATGTGACTCTTCTTTCTCCTCATCTTCTCTTCCCCGCGAATCTGTCTTCTGCTGCTGACGCTTTGATCCATTGTGCGTGGGATTACATTCACATTAAGGTACCTTTATATTTTCTTTGGCCCGTGCCGTGTGGTGAAGCAGCCAGTGGATTTTAGGCTACAACGTACTCAAGCTAGGCTACATTCAGGCCTGCAACATTTAAAGGGTATCTCTAATTCAAGTGTTGCCGGCTATTTTATTTTCTTGGACCCTTTTTTTTTTAAATGTGAGTGCCTTTGTGATCTAGTGATTTTCACAAGAGATATTTAATTACTATTCCTTACTCTTTCTATATTTTTTTCTAAGTAAATCTGTTATACTTTTTTTTATATAACAGTTGTGGTCACTGACTCTTTTGATATTTTAAGTTAAGACAAAGATTGTTTTTTGGTTTAAATACTCAAATAATTACATTAGCTACATTTAAGTTCCAGTTGTGTGAAACTATAGCCTACTGTTTAACTAGTGATTTAAGGGGAAAGAGTTTTTAATTCACAAAAGTTAAGCACTAATTAGTTTATTAGTGAAACCTCACTTAATTTATTTTGTAGATTTTTAAAGAACTCAGGATAGCCACCTCTCATTATAGTCCAACACGCTAGAGAGGTGGTACATTACAAATGAATTTGAATGTGTGTGCAACATTCTCAGTTAAAAATGCATAAATACAAACACACAACCAACAACCTTTTACAGTAATTTTTACTGTCTGAGGAAAGACATACACTTCCCTTGATCCTTTTTCAGTTTCAATCTGTATCTATTCACCATCAGATTCACCCTGAACCAAGTTTTTCAGCATAAAGCTGCACTCTCTCTCACCACGAAAAAGTCTAGCAGAACTGGCCCTAAAAGGAACTTCAACAGTTGGGTTTTGTGGACCTCGTTTGGAGAAGGTCCTTCCAATGGGTTCTGAGATACTTTGAGGGACAGTGAATAAGCAGAATACTCTGATGCACAAACCAGCCTCTCCAGTGAAGTTTTCTTCTACTCTTATGGAGAAGTTAGTCGGTTCATCAGGGTGTGAAATGAAAAACCAAAATCAAAGCAATATCAGGTAGACTGTGGACTTAAGTTTAATAATTGTCTTCTACATTGTCTAAATATACTGTATTTTAAATATATCAGTAAAAAAGTATCAAAGCAAAGAATATAGACATTTTTTTTAACTTTAAAAATTTTGTTGAATAAATCACTTAACTAATATTTGAAGAGCTCATAAAACCTGATGTGACAGCAGTATTAATTGCGATCAGATTGGTGCTGTTTTTCTTGATCTTGATCTGTCTCCAGTTTCTGCAGCTGTGATGTCTATTGTTGCACAATACTTGCGTTACATCCCCTATCCTTAACACGTAAAACACTAAACGAACACATAATTTTTTAAAGGCATGAAATGTATTGAAACACAACACCTTTGAATACGATCACAACTTTTAATTAAAATGAAAGTCTTAAAAAAGATTACAAGATTTGATGGCATAAAGTAAAAAGGACATAAAAACAAATGTTGGGATTTTAGGATATTAGCACATGCTAAAATTCATGCTGTTTCACATTATGCTAATGTGTAAGAAAAGCCACTTGATGTATAAACTTAACAAAAAGCTTTATATCAGCTGTAATGTGTTGATCAAACCACTAAGATCTCTCTGAAGACATTTGAAGAGTCTCATACACAGATTCCTCTCTCTTCACTGGAGTCATGTAGACATGGTTGTCTTTATTTGGTTTCTTATGGTTTTCTCTCCTTCTGCCAAAATGGTAATGGTAGAATGTGTAGAATTAGTGACAAATACAAACATTTAACACCAAATGGCCAGCCAACATAATTTTCTTGAGTTTATGAAGTTCTTACCGTAGGATGACAGTCAAACAGGAAATGAAGATGACATTTACAACAACTGAAAGAGTAAAAAATATCCAAGGGGTGGACAAACTCCAACTTACTAAAACATGAGAAAAAAGGACATTTCATTCAAGAAGCCCACTACAGAATGATAGTTATAAAGATATTTGTCACTATGGCAAAAAATGTCAAATACTTTTAAAACGCATGATTTTGTCCTGCCTACTTTTGGGTTTCTCAGCATGATTGTGCACTTGGATTTCCATTTCTGCCATACCAATGAGATTCTTACTGACACATTCAATGGTTGCTTTGAGGTTCCTGAAACTAGCAATGGAGACGGTGATGCTGCTGCTGGTGTTCTTTGCTGAAGCAATACTGTAATATTCACTGTCCAGAATCGTCCAGTGTATCTCAGGTAACGGCACGCCACTGCTGACGCACATGCAGATCAATTCGTCACCCCACACCAAACAACAGGAGCTATTCAGGATTTTAGGGGCGTCTGAAGAAAAATTATTAACAAGTTTGTTTAAAAAATGGTCTTCATCATCTTACTTGAAATTTGAAATTATGATGAGTTATAAGTGAAATAATACATACGTCTTACTTTAAGGATCACAGTACTTTCGGTCTGTATGCTTTTTTGAAAAATGACTGTGCAGGTGAGCTTAGTATTGTGATGTCCAGCCTCAGGATGAAAAGTCATTTCTGAATAGAGGTGTTCACTACCAGGAACACCATAAGCTAGAAGTCTAATTTCATCAGGCTCAATCCCTGTCCAAACTATATCTGCTAAGGGATTCATGCAATCTCCAGGAACTTTGCAGGATATCTCTGCCTTCTCTCCCGGTGTGAGTTGTGGGACGTTTATAGTTGGTTTCTGGTTGAGCTCTAAAAACAATGATTTACTGGAGTCAGAAATGCTATAAATTAAATAGCATTTTAAAATGCTGTTAAAATGCATATAAACACACAACCAACCTTTTACAGTAATTTTTACTGTCTGAGGAAAGATATACACTTTTCCTTGATCCCATTTCAGTTTCAATCTGTATTCACCATCAGATTCACCCTGAACCAAGTTGTTCAGCATAAAGTTGCACTCTCTCTCATTATGAGAAAATACAACAGAAGTGTGCCAAAAAGGAACTTGAACAGTTGAGTTTTGTGGATCTCCTTTAAACCAGGTCCCTTCAATGGGTTCTGAGACACTTTGAGGGACAGTGAAAAAGCAGAATACTCTGATGCACAAACCAGCCTCTCCAGTGAAGTTTTCTTCTACACTGATGGAGAAGGTCGGTTCAGTAGTCGGTTCAGTAGTTGGTTCAGTAGTCGGTTCAGTAGTCGGTTCAGTAGTCGGTTCAGTAGGGTCTGAAATGAAAAAAGCAAAATAAAAATTTGCAATACTGTATTATTAAATGTAATATTTTGAAGCATTTTTTGACAAAATGGTATTAAAATCAATGGCTCATATCAAAGAGACAAACATGATTTTAAAATGAAAATTTTACAATTATTGACATTGTAAATTGATTATTTTGTTTTCACTTATTACACCCATTTATATTTCTTAACCTGGCTTTTAAGTCATAGATGATTTATAAAACAATTTAGTCAAAACATTTAATCTGACTATTTCTATGCTGATATTTGAAATGTTTTCATCACTCAAAAGTCAAAAGAAAACGTACTTGTTCTTTATAAATCAAGTAATAAGACCATGATGAAATTACAATACAATACACAAGTTAACACTCACCAAAACCATTACAGTCCGTCATTTGAACGACTGTTAGGATGAACAGCAATGTTTGCAGCATCTCAGACTAATAATGAGAGAAATACAGAAATCATGTATTTTTTAAGCAAAACTATGACTATAATAATAAAAAAATCAGTCTTATTTGACATTATTAGTTACAAAAAAGACACAAAAACTGTTAAAATGGTCGCTTACCTTACATTTGAAGAGCTGATGTGACAGCAGTTTTTCTTCAGATCCGTTTCGTGCTTTTTACTTGGTCTAAATGATTTATCAATACCATAGAGATGTGTGTACTTGATACCCCTCCCATGATGACTAAAAGTAAAACTAAACTAATATAGAAACCAGTATTGTAAGTACTGAAATTATTTTCTAAAAAACTAAAATTTTCTTTATACTTAATTATTTGTTCATTTCTGTACAATGAATTATGAGGATTCCATTTTTATTAGAAACCATCAATTCATGTTTTGAGAATAGAACCAAGACAATTGAGATCATCTTTTTTATATGCATATATTTTTATTTTTGCATTTTTTTTAAAGACATTTGATCAAAACATTGCTGTGTGCAACAAACAGATTCTAAGAGAAAACATCCCAGTAGAGATTTTTAAAGACATTAGATGGTGTATTGAAACCATCATAAAAACTTAAAATGATATATAGGTAACTCTTTTTCCAAAACACCATTAACTAACTAGGCATTTCCGTCGTACAAGAGCTCTGTTCAGAAATTGTGAATAACGACAGGCTGACGTTGCTGAAGGCAGATCACCTCATCTATGTACAGAGAGTTGGTCTTCACCTGGATCTCCTCCTCTAGGCTCAACTGGCTGCTTGCTAGAGCTTTCAGTTTAGTCTCTGAAAGCTGGAACGCCTCGGCTAGTCTAATGCAGAAACCATTGAGGGAAAATGCTTTTATTGGCGACATACCTATTAGGGCATGCAATTAAAGTTACATGTTTGGTAACATCCAAACCCTTTCCTTTACCTTTCGATGTAGTTAGTGAGCTCCTTGACCTCTGCCAGCAGCCGGATTTGAGCCGGGTCACGGCAGAGCTCAACGTTGGGCCTTTGGCTGCGAGCGGACAGTCGAGTCTGAGCCACTTTCAATGGAGCTTCTTTCTCTGCGATAGCCACTTTTAGAGCCTCCAGATTCTTTTCTTGATTTGCTATCTCTGCTAGCAGCTTTGAGAGAGCACAGACATGTGAAACTAGTCAAATTACAACAACAACAAAACCTATAGATAAAAAAAGTTCAAAAGTGACCTTATTTACTTAATAGTAGGTAAATAAAATAATATTTTACTTAAAATACATTTTTTTTATTATGAATTATCCAGCTTATTACAGTATATACGTCCCTACTATATGATGCTGACAACATGGCGAAAGTAGTATGTCCATATTACATTCATACTACGCACATTCATATAATATAGAAAATATTTTTTTAGTGTAATTACTTATTCAAAATAAGTACCAAATCAAGCCGTCCGCTGCATCTGAAATCGAATACTTGCCCACTATTTAGTTTGTGGAATATTCAACCGAGATTGCATGAGGTAAGTAAATGATGATGAGAGAATTTAAATTTTGGGTGAACTATCCTGCAACCAACCTCATTGAGCTGGTTCTCAAGCTGGGTTTTGGCAGTTTTGGTCTCCTGTATGCGCAGCTCAAATGCCCTCCCCGTAGCCTCATACTGTCTGCGCATGTCTGCCGCCGTCTGCTCTAGCAAGCTTTCCACAAGAGCTCTCAGGGAAAGAGAGTTTTTCTTCTCATTTTCAGCTTTGCTAATGTTTAAGTTGCAGAGGCTCTCCCATTCCTCAGGATTCACATCAATTCTGGAAACGGTAAAGGAAATAGGAAAGGAAAAAACGTTGGAAAACCTAAATCTGATAATATATTTATAAAACAGAATTAGATTTTTAAATACTGTATCACAAACATGTCATCGATCTTACCCAACACTTGTTAAGTTTGAATTCCCTCCGTTTAAATCAGGCGATGTGTTGGTGAGAAGAAAGCAGAAATCATCAATGCGTTCAGCCTGAAATTTGTCCTGCAAGTCCTTTTCCAGATAATACTTCACTGAACGAATAAGCCTGTAAAAGCACAGGAATAATTTACAGACTACAATGTAGTTTTGAGCAAATTAACGTTTATTTAACTAGAGAGAATTTTATTGAACAACACAATATAATTCAAGGATTCAGCGCCATATTTTAAACATTTTGAAATTACTCATCAACTGTATGTAGGACAATTGACTTATGGCTAAGCCACGCCCCCTCCACCCACTTGGACAAACAGTCAACATTCGGGGACAGGCGCTAAGGCAGCCGTCACAGTAGGAGACATTTCACAGGAGGCAATTGGTGATTTATGGAGACAGAAAAATTATATATTAGTGTAGGAGCCATTTCAATGTTCTGTCCAGGTTTGACCATAATGTGGCACTTGGGTTATGACATAGCAATTGGGGCTCATCTACTTAATAGGGTAGCTGTAATCAAGGGCAGGTGTTGCCAGAGTAAAAAGGGCAAACTAGTTTTTGTTAACAAATGTCCACTTTAATGAATGGAACCTTCCCTTGTTGTAAAGTGTTTCCGATTTATGTCTCTTGAGTTCAGTGTTGGATAGATCAGATGTTTTTAACCATTCATTAAAGTAAATAGGTTCAAAGGAGTCATTAGTTTGCGAATCGGCGAATCTGCAGTTTAGGACATCGCACAAGATTTGTCTCAAACTATTTTTTACAGTCTAGTCTCGACACCGAATACATTTCATCACCAAATAGATTTTTTTTTTGGTTTGAAAGTGTGGTTTATGTCATCTGATCTGGCGGGACAAAAATGCGCATTACGAAGGCTGACGGAAAACAGCGCGCCAGTTCCAGTTTTCGTACGCTTGATGTTTATACACAGGAATGATGATCGGCCTGTTCACATCGGCCCTATTTTGACATCAGAACCATACTGACGTGTAAAAAAATTACCAAATCGGCCGTTATATCGTGCACCACTACTGTATATCATCTCGAAGTCACCTAAAGGGCCTTAACTATGCATTGGAGGGTTATACTAATAATTTTATTGTTGAGAAGGTTGATGAAAAGCTTTAGCTCCAGGCAAAAATGTACAGGTCACAGCGTAAACGTGATAAACCACATGTCGTTGCCATCACTGTTTGGTGTTACAGTATTTACATGAATCATTCAGCACAACATTGTTAACCTTTGTTATCTCGGTTATTTACAGATACATTAATGAAGCTAAGTGACATGATGTACAACGTTAACGTTTTCTAATGTTAGGCTAACGTTACGTTAGAGATTTTAAAGATAACGTTCAAATACGTTGTTGACTTAGAACAGATGTACTGTAGACATCCTTGTTTAATTTATCCACGTTTAGTTGGTGTGGGGTATACCGTATAACTTATTCGCATAACTTAATCCAGAGCAGACACTTGTGACTTGGGAAAGGGTAAAAAAATACACACCATCGCTCAACCTTTTGGGAACCTAGTGTCAGAGTTGCATGTACACTGTTTGACCATTTTAAACTTAAAATAACAAGAAAAAAACGAATGAAAACTGACTAACTGCAATGCATTTCAATGGACGTGGAAGCAGAGAATGTCCGAGTGCATTGGATTAGCTGCGCACTGTGATTGGCTCATCACGTTTGAGGGCGTGGCTTAGCCATAGGTCAGTTGAAATCCTTACAAGTTAGTCCTTGGAGTTTTGTCACTGTCCCACTAACCTGATCTGCTCGTTGATCTGCTCCAGTGTTCGCTGTAGAAGAACCATCACACCCTCAATCACCTCCTTCTCCTTCAACAGTTCCTCTTCTACCCCATCATGCACCAGGTCAATCGCCACACGCTTCTCTCTGAGGATGTCCCGTACATATCACATGATTAGGCAACCAATGAGACATTTTGTGAAAGGTTTGAACTGTATTGAATGATGTTGGCCTAATCCTTAATTAGGGGTGGTTTATTTGCTTTATATTTTACACTATCATTCAAAAGTTGGGGTCACTAGACCACTGATTAGAAATCCTTCTAATATGATGATTTGCTTCTCAGGAAACATTTCTTATTATTATCAATGTTGAAAACAGTTGCGCTGCTTAATATTTTTTTTGTGGAAACCGTGATTGTTTTTTTCAGGGTTCTTTTTACTGTCACTTTTGATAAAGTTGGTCATGTAGTCCTCTGGCTGTACTCTACAGTGAGAAGTACCTCTCAGTAAGACATTGCAAAGTCACTTGAAAAGGCTGAGAGCAGCTCCCCAAGGCTTTTTCCACACGACTCCTGAAGACAATGAGGGTCTCGATCTCCTGCACCATCTCCTCAAACTTCTTCTCCAGTTCCTGCTTCCAGAATTTGATGTCCTGGATTCTCTGCTCTAAAGAAGCGGGAAGGAGAATATACAGACTAAGTAGGCCAGAACAGTTTAACAAATACATGTCTTTATCAAGGAAATCAATATAACCCTATCTGAAATAACTTCCTCTCTTCATCATTTCACTTATCTTTAAAAGGTCAAGTGTCATCTTTACACTTCCTGACTTACTGCACATCTCATGCAAGGCCTCTAGTTACATGCGTTTTGAGCACTGCATACCCAGCTTCTTTTGCGCATCCTGTTGCTTGTGTTTGGTAGATTTGTTGCTCTCCTCTATGAGTCTCTGACACTCTGCCCTCAGTTTCTCCGAGTGCGCTCGCTCTGCCTCCGAACTCCTGAAATGCACCTGGTTTGCATGCTTCCACTGGGATGGCAGAAACTTAGCAGGGGGTCCCATCAGCCTAGACATTATTCTAATGAGAAAGAAAGTCATTCTTTGGTTTTTAATTATTTTATAATTCCTAGACTATAATGATAACGTTATAATATGTAGTTATTTTAATGATAATGATATGTAGAATCTACATATCATCATTATCATTAAAATAACTACATCTCATTTCGTTATCATTATTGTAGATTATTATACATTGTAGATACTGTTTCCAAAAAACAACTAACATTATTTATATATATTTATATATATACACATTATAATAATTCAGGGTGACACTTTAGGTTCCAATTCTCACTATAATTAACTAGGCGCTTATTAACATAATTATTACTATAATATTGGCTGTTTATTAGTGCTTATAAAGCACTTATTAATGTCTTATTCTGCGTAACATTATTCTACATCCCTTATACGTAAATTTAACAACTACCTTACTATTAATAAGTAGCAATAAAGAGTTTATTGAGGCAAACGTCGTAGTTAATTGTGAGAATTCTCCAAGTGTGACCAATTCAGAAAACCATGTCAGGATATCAGTTACCTGTTATAAAACAAACATTTTTCTCCATCAATTCTTGTCATAAACAATTTATTTAGTGTTTTAAATAAGATAAACATTATAAATAGTTAGAATTAAAGCATTATTCGAAAATTAGGTGTCTTACCTGTCAGAAATAAATGCAATTCACTATAAAACACGACTGACGTGCTATCGCTGCCGGCAGGTAAACACACTGTTACTATGGGAATACAACTGTTTCAACGCTAGGGGGTAGTAGATGACACATACACACATAAACGACCAATAATGATAAAATAATTTACATATACACTAAAATTTTCCATCTGCATACTCAAAATAAAAAAAAAAATGAACAAGAAAATAAGATTTTAAAAAAATAGACGTTTATCTCTTACAACCTTGGTTTTATTATCATTTTCATTATCAAAATGAACTACACTGTTATACATTTTTGTTTATTTAAATAACTTTATTTCATGTCATCAGTATGCATTTAGTTGTTTGGGAAAATAAATTCTTCGTTTACAGAGAAGACAAATTTAGTTTCTTACAGTCTTTTACCTTTTATACAGTAAAATTGTATACAAATTTACTGAATTTATACATTAGCATTAGTCTAACATTAAAACAAAAACACATTCTTAAACCAAAAAAGCACTCTGCGCATAATCGGTTTATACTTGAAACATAAAATACCATAAAAATAGAATTGGTCAAAGTATTTCCATTACATCCTTCAGTTATTCGTACACAATTTCAGTGAGACACAAATAATATAATAATACCACTTCAGTATGAGTCATAAATAGATCAAAAAGGTAAACATGTGCGGATGTGCCATAAAAGTTATCAAATATATTGTGCAAAAGCAGGTATTCTTGACAGTGTAACAGTCTGCATTCATTTTGAATGGTATGAGAAAGCAAGGACAGCATACGCGGTAACAGTAAACATTGACATTTTGATGTACAGAGGACTAATAAAACATTTTTTGTTGTGAAAATATATTACAAGTTAAATGCAGACTAAAGTTGTTGTTTTTTTTTTTTTTTAAAGAATGTGGTAATAGTAAGGCTGTGGTGTGAATTCATTAATTAAATAATTAAATTACATTACTGGTATGCTTTTCTTAATTTGTAACAACTGTTCAATAAATTCAGTACCAATCTAAATGTGCTTAGTTAGAATACCACAATCTATTTGGGACGGGTCCCACCAACTTGCTGCAATTTAAAACATACTGGCTGCGATTTATAATATTTCTTGGTTAAAAGAGAAACAAACAAAAAACACATTGTAGTTACAGTATCACATTTCAATAAAAGCTCAAATTTTGGATTAAAATTGCACTTCGCTTAAATCCACTGGTAATGTTTGGTTTGACGTCTTGGTCTTAACTGGCAACCGTTTCATCAAGTCCATTGATATTTTCAGACAGTAAGCCCTCTTCAATCGCCACTCTGGATTCCTGCACCTGAAGTGAACATTCATTTGATTTTTATACCTAGACGTAAAACACTGAAGACAACTGAAAGTATGCCTTTCAAAATATACAGCCATAAAAGGGTCAAGTCAGATTTATTTTTATAGCACTTTATACAACACAGATTGTTTCGTATCAGCTTTACAGTGATAAACCTGAAAATTATGCAATTTGGCTGTTGTTCAGCTAAAGTTTAGTGATTAAAAATGATTGCTTACATAAAAGCAGAACTAGCCATATGTATATGTTACCGTAAATAAATTAATACATTTTTTTATATGTTACCATAAATAAAATTAAAGCATTTAATTGAGTTGCAATTTTGGGTGTAATTCATTACAACGCAACTGATCACTGTAATCAAATTACTTTTACCCTGATAAAGCAAAGTAAGAGATTACTCAAAATATTTCTGTGATTTAATTACAGTTACTTCAGATGTAATTGCATTAAATATTGTATAGACTATAGAACGATTCTATATGTAACAAAATCGGATTTAACATCTAATGATAAAATGTATGCTTATAATTGAACCTTCTCCCTTTAAAAACTGCAGTCAGTTCAAGAAAAAATGTGTCCAACTTTATACAAGTTATTTGAAATAATTTAAAGAGCAGATTCATGTCTATCCTTGTATTGTTCAAATGGTCGAGGTGTTTTTACGGGATCAAGAAAGTAATTAGTAATAAGTAGGGCTGTCAAACAATTAATCGCGATTAATCGCATCCAAAATAAAAGTTTGTGTTTACATGTTATATGTGGGTGCACTGTGTATAATTATTTTGTATATATATATATATATATATATACATAAATACACACACATGCATGTATATTTAAGAAAAAAATATTATTTAGATGTAAAATATTTATATATAATGTAAATGACATATAAATCTATATACAGTATATACATGAAAATGTTTCATAAATATATACAAGCATGTGTGTGTGTATTTATATATATAAAATAATTATACACAGTGCACCCACATATATTATGTAAATATAAACTTTTATTTTGGATGGATTAATCGTGATTAATCGTTTGACAGCCCTAGTAATAAGTATTTCTGTATTTTTTTAGAGAGAGTAAATAGTAAAATAATAATTACACTGTTGAAAATGCAATTAATAGCTAGTAATTAATGACCTTTTTAGAGTAATTTACCCAACACTGATTATGATTATAGCAAAATATAGAAGTAAAATTTGACTCACCCTGAAAGGTTGACTAATACCCACAATGCACTGCAGGTTGCTGCTATAATAGCACAGCACACATTCTCCCCCACGAACTGGAATTTCATCTTTGTTCACATAAACCTGTGAAAAAAAATACGATATAATCTATAATCTACTAATATGTGAAGATAAAAAAAATCATAATTCAACAAGAAACGCAGACAGCAAATGCTGCAAACCTGAAAGAGCTCATCATTAAAAGACACCTGGTCATCCTTCACCCAAGTGTACGTGATATAGTCTGAAACACTTTTAAAACCAACCTGAGAAGTGACAAACACAAGTTCTATATTAAAGAAACCCTGGATAATATCTAGTTCACAATATTTTACTATTACTATTGTACCAACAATACACAATAATATACACTCACCGGCCACTTTATTAGGTACCCCATGCTAGTAACGGGTTGGACCCCCTTTTGCCTTCAGAACTGCCTCAATTTTTCGTGGCATAGATTCAACAAGGTGCTGGAAGCATTCCTTAGGGAGTTTGGTCCATATTGACATGATGGCATCACACAGTTGCCGCAGATTTGTCGGCTGCACATCCATGATGCGAATCTCCCGTTCCACCACATCCCAAAGATGCTATATTGGATTGAGATCTGGTGACTGTGGAGGCCATTTGAGTACAGCAAACTCATTGTCATGTTCAAGAAACCAGTCTGAGATGATTCCAGCTTTATGACATGACGCATTATCCTGCTGAAAGTAGCCATCAGAAGTTGGGTACATTGTGGTCATAAAGGGATGGACATGGTCAGCAACAATACTCAGGTAGGCTGTGGCGTTGCAATGATGCTCAATTGGTACCAAGGGGCCCAAAGAGTGCCAAGAAAATATTCCCCACACCATGACACCACCACCACCAGCCTGAACCGTTGATACAAGGCAGGATGGATCCATGCTTTCATGTTGTAGACGCCAAATTCTGACCCTACCATCCGAATGTCGCAGCAGAAATCGAGACTCATCAGACCAGGCAACGTTTTTCCAATCTTCTATTGTCCAATTTCGATGAGCTTGTGCAAATTGTAGCCTCAGTTTCCTGTTCTTAGCTGAAAGGAGTGGCACCCGGTGTGGTCTTCTGCTGCTGTAGCCCATCTGCCTCAAAGTTCGACGTACTGTGCGTTCAGAGATGCTCTTCTGCCCACCTTGGTTGTAACGGGTGGTTATTTGAGTCACTGTTGCCCTTCTATCAGCTCGAACCAGTCTGGCCATTCTCCTCTGACCTCTGGCATCAACAAGGCATTTCCGCCCACAGAACTGCCGCTCACTGGATGTTTTTTTCTTTTTCGGACCATTCTCTGTAAACCCTAGAGATGGTTGTGCGTGAAAATCCCAGTAGATTAGCAGTTTCTGAAATACTCAGACCAGCCCTTCTGGCACCAACAATCATGCCACGTTCAAAGTCACTCAAATCACCTTTCTTCCCCATACTGATGCTCGGTTTGAACTGCAGGAGATTGTCTTGACCATGTCTACATGCCTAAATGCACTGAGTTGCCGCCATGTGATTGGCTGCTTAGAAATTAAGTGTTAACGAGCAGTTGGACAGGTGTACCTAATAAAGTGGCCGGTGAGTGTACATTTACCGTTACCATTATTTGTTAGACCTGCAGTCTGTGACCCCATCAGAACAGAGCACATTTTGGGAACCGCTCTCACCTTATATAAACCGATCCAGTCCCAGGCACTGGAGGGAAAGGACTGAAGAAGTCTGTAGGTTATGAGGGCGTCGAAGTCGGCACTCCACTCTCCTTCAGCACAGACCTGCACCGGAGGCGTCTCGTACATCTTTCTCAACTGATAACAGATTAACAAATGGTCATTCTTGTAGTATTTTATTTGAGTTAATGACTATTGTTTTAGATAAACTCCCCACCTCCAAGCGGAAGATGCCAATGACAGGCTTATGGTCGCTAACGCCATACTCCATTTTACTGGTGTAATGCTCCTGGGTCATTTTTAGAGGGAACTCATCGTCACCTTCCCCCTCCAGTTGTTTCTTTGGCTCATCTTCATTGTCTTCTTGAGTGTCCTCCGGAGGCGAGGACTTGGGCTTCACTCGCCAGAGGATCCGGTCACACCACGCAGGCTTGCGTTTCTTACCACTAGCCAATCACAAAGAGAGGAAAACGATATTACGTCAAATATATAATAGAATAAACTTGTGGATTTGAATCCGTTTTCACATTTGTTCAATTGCAAGAACATTGGCGTATCTTTCTGTACAGCCATGAAAATGAATTTATGTGGCATGCTTTTATAACTGTGAAAGATGAAAGGATTTTATGAAAAATATTTTAACAGCAACAAATAAAAAACAAAAAAGGCATATAGGTTTATGAAAAAAACTTGCAATGTCACAGTTGTTTGAAACAAGATTTATAGATTCAAGTGCTACAAAAAAATTAAACATTTAAATGTAATATTCTAATATACAACACATTCTAAAATAAGGTATAAAAACATAATAGAAAATAATTCTAATAGCAATTTCTATTAAAATAGGCTATATAGAGTTTATATGTATATAATTAGAGTAAGACACTACATATATATATATATATATACTGTATATAAATGCTTTAAAAAAAGCATTTTCACTAAAGTGAGCTGAGTCGTCCACATGCAAAGATCTGAACAGGTACTAGAAATGACAACATAGAAACATAGATTACATGACTGATACTTGAAACTCTTTGCAACACACAACACCAAATGTCCGAACACAGACTGGATGTATATGGATGTTAATAATGATTTATTTCTGGTGCTTCCATTTCAGCAGTAGATGAATGGGTGTTACAGGACGGGATGGGTGACACACAATGCACTGGTCTGCATTAAAGTGTGGATGAGGTCTAGCAGCTCTAGTGCAAAAAAAAAGAAGTATTTCCACTCTCTGATGGAAATACTAGAATTATGAAAAAACTGAAGGAATGCTTACAGAAGGCTAGACAAGCAGGGGAGGAAGGTTCAAGTTAAGAAGCACATGGGAAATTTAAAGCTTACTTAAAACCAAACCATGTCTTCTGTACCCTGCAGGGGTGAAAAGAGAGCACGTGTGAACACCTGACAGTTAAAAACAGCCCTCGCAGAGGAGCTGAGAGAGATTCAGGATATTGTAGTGATCACGGTTTCCTTCACAGCTATACAGAAAATGTAAAGTCAACATGAAATCCATTCTAAAAGTTTTATATAATAATATAATTGATCATTTTAAAATCTATTAAATGAGCAGGACTTGATGCTATCCTTATGGGATTTTATTTTAATAAGACTCGGAATATGCATTAAGACATTTTAATTTCATGTTAACCTTATAAACCAATGACTCAAATTACAATGCAATGTCATACAAATAATAGTGATTAATGATTTCATTCTGTTTTGTTCATGTCACTTGTGTAAGCCTAATTTTCTTTACTTTGAACTGTATAATACAAAATATATTAATGTTATCCCATATGATTTACTTTAATGCTGTGGACATTAATTATTATATTATATTAAATTATATTATAATGCAGTCTGATTAAACACACACGCCTTCATTTCATACAAAGGAAGATCTTCGATATAACTTTGTGTCCTTAACAGTGTTTTTTATTTTCTTTATTCTGTACTTTATTCTTTACTTTACTAAACTTCCTTTGCAAAATGTAACTGAAATTTGAACTGCACAATTATTGCTCTTATCTCAAATCATTGTAATTAGACAGAATAACCACAATTGTACAATTAATCAATAATCATGACAGCCCTATACTGCAAGTCACATTTAAAGAAGTCATTTACCTTGTGTCGTAGTTATCCGAATGCAAATCAAATTTATAGGTGGGCTGAAAGTCCAGAGATCCCTCTTCAAACTTCTGCAAAGTTGCTTCTTTCTGTTTCATCATGATGAGCTGGTGAGATATTGACATGCACAGATAAAAAAAAAAAAAAAAACATTATGCAAATTAAGCGAGTTACTGCAAATAAATGATTCATACATTAATACATTTTTCATTTACATGTATAGACATTGTTCCTACATCTAAAGGAGAGTGACATATAATTTATGTCACTAATAACGATTAAAGAGTGATCAGTACCTGATCTTTAGGCCAAAGCAGACTGAAACGCTGGCTAGTGAGGCAGTTCCTTACAAAGAGCATACCATGGTCCTCGATGCGGAAATTCAAATCCCCAAACCAGAACACAACCCTATAATGAAGTGAGAGAATTCACATGCAATAAAGTGCAATACATACTCAATAAAAACGATAATAAGAACATAATCAATAAACAAACATGCAAAATAAGGGTAACGCTTCCTTTTACAGTCCAGTTACCCATGTAAATACTATGTACTTATTTTAGTAACTACAATTACTGGGTAATAACTAGTACTAACCCTGAACCTACCCCTGTTCCATGTACTTACCTTATATTAGCCATGACTTTCTAAGTAAGTACACTGCAAGTACTGTACAATAAAAGGAAGTGTTACCAAAATAAGAAGGTAGAGCTTAAGAAATATGCATACAGTATGCTTTTTATGCACTATTACTTATATTATAAAATATCACGCTGGACTGACTTGTGGTCCAAAATGCGTGGTGTGTTTTTGGCGTCAAAGGTCTGAGCACCCAGGATATACTCGAACTCATTCACCCTCTGAGAGGCGTAGTTCATGTGAGCGGTGAGGTGACAGTTCAAGAAGCAGACCATGTGACCGTAGAGGGACAGACGGATAGACACGCCTCCTTTATTACCCTTTCATTTGAAGAAAATGAAGATGAAAATAAGATGACATTTTCAGTAGGTATATCAAGAGCTGCTCGCTGAAGTATTTGCATTTCCATGGTCTTACCCAGTAGCCGTAGAGTCCTGTGCGGGTGTAAGTGACCTGAATGTCTCTGATAAAGGGGGCGTGTTCCAGCTTGGAAAAGAAAAGCAATAGTAGACCCTGCATCCGTATGGAGGACACCTGAAACAGTAAAACGGAATTAGAAAACATAATTATAAAATGTGCACTATTTTCTGTGCAAAATTCACCCTATATATACATATATCATAAGCACCTTGATATAACCCAGAGGGGCCAGAGTGCTCATGAAGAGCTGACTCCAGGAGTCCTCGAAGGCCAGATCTGTGACAAACTTGAGAGGTGCAGCCTTCACTTCCTGCAGACTGGACAAGAGCAGCATCACAGACATTAGGACATTCAGACCACATACGTTTGAGGTCAGATACCTATAACTGTTCACTTTATGTGGGTCCGTAGACCTCAACATATAAAAACTCACCCGATCACATAGAGGTCGGGTTTCTTCGGGGAGCTGAGCTGAAGCAGAGAGTTCACATCTTCAGGAGGCTCAGCTGTGCCCACATTCCACGTGACGACATATAGCCTGTGGGAATAAGAAAGAAAGATTCAGTTCAATAAAATAATAGTGCATTCCTTCTGCTTGTGTAATCCATTTGGAATGGACCTCCATGTTTTCCTCACATAACTGCTCAGAGAACAATAACACCATTTCAACTAATTGGTCCGAGCAATTTTAAGCAGCAAATTGCGGATTAGCAGCTCAATCCGTTAAAACATTCTTAAGAACTACAGACTGAAATCTAAAGAAATCAAAATATCTCCTCCCTGAAGATCACTGCTGAAACAAGATACTCTTTGGAAAAACAGAGACAAGGTGTTCAGTTGCCACAAAACCAAACTAGAAACCAGCAGTAAGGTTGAGATCTGCCAGACACCACAACAAGAGAAGTGAAAGACGAAACCCGAACTGGTCTTTCTTAGGTCGACCCGCAATCTGAGAGAAAAGCCTAACGTTTTAACCACCTTGCGTGTGCAGATCATCCACACAGGTCATGAGCATGGCCTATCAATAATAATTTAAATATCATTCATATATAATCAGCTATCTCCTCCATGCTGGTCGTGTGAAAATAGCCCTCAATTGTCAGGTATTTCGTCTTGAGTGCCAGGGAAGCAAAGGCAGTTATTCCAGAAATCATTAATACAGTAGGCTGTAGGGGGAGAGTAGAAGGAGGTGGAGGCGTAGGCGGATTTTTAGATTAAAATCCTAATCTGGTTCATCAAGGGTTTACATGGCCCACCCCCACAAATTTAAACAAGAGCAAAACCCAATGCAATGGAGGTATTGTTGCATCTAAACTGCATCTTTCGTCAGCAGAACAATCCAAAAACACATTAAATAACAGTACAACCCATTGATGGCGCTGATGTGAAAGATGGAATACTCGCTCTTAATTATATACAGAATTTAATTAAGTTTATAGAGTGCTTGACTCTTGCAGTCAATATAAAATCTGTGACCAAAAATCGATGCAACTCTTGAAGGAAATAAATGTTGTGATGTTATTTCCATCAAGTGGTGCATCAATTTTTGGTCAAGATCTTGTATTGACAATGCAAGAGTCCAGCACTCTGTAAAGTCTCCTCCAGCACAATCCCAACGACTTTCAATGAATTTAAGGTCTGGACTCACAGGTGCCAATTCATGTGTGAAAATGATTCTTCATGCTCCTTCCGACCATTTGAGCAAGATGAATCTTGACATTGTCATCCTGAACATGGACATGAGGTGCCAAGGTTGTTTAAGAAATGAAAAGTTGCACCCTCCATCAATTATGTTTGGAAGAACTGTTGCCAAACATATAACATGATAGAAACGTAATAATCACTTCAAAACTTATCTATAAGAGTCATAGACCATTATGCATTTGCATTTGTAAATCCAAACCTAGTGGCCAAATTATAGAACTGTAAAACGATTTGATTTTCCATTAACAACTGAAACCCCCACATGTAAGTGTGTTGAGAAAGCTAATCCTAGAGTGCTTATCCCTGCTTTATTCTTTCACCATTTCAGTAAACAAGAGGCTACACTGTTCACCTTGACTAAGAATTCTGGATGTTGAAACATAAAAAGCGATTGAGGTCTTTAATCGACAATCTTGTGACAAAATTTCAACATCTAAAATACATTATACATGTTTGAGCTGCTCCATGAGAAGAAACTCTAAATAGATCATTGCTGTGCATTCACATAATGAGAATATATGATAAAAGTATAAGTTTGTGGCTTAGTGCCAAAAGATTTTGATGGAAATAGATATTAACTCTAGATGAGGTAATTCTTGATCACTGTGTGTCCTTGAACAAGCCACTTAATGGGAAAATGCATTATCAATAACTTTTGATAAGAGAGAATGTGCCAAATGAAAAATAAGAATATTTACCCAAAAGTGTCCATTTTACTGTCTTTAGGCTTTAGGGTGACAGAATTCAAAGCACGTGACAAATCTTCCTCCATCTTCGCCAACCTGTCAGAACACATCTTATTAACCTGTTCTGCATCAAAATGCATCGTAAGATAATATTTCCGTTATAATATTGTCAAGTCAAGAGTATGACGTCAGGATTATATACAATGTCAAATGTTGCATGCAATAATCTGAAATAAAAGTAGATTCACTTCTTATATCACTTTACATACTGAAATATCTAAAATAATACAACATAATGACAAGATCAAACGTGAATACGTTTAAAACAGTATTCAAACTACCTCGTACAAACTTCGTTTGTCTTCGCTTCCGCAGTCTCAAAGCCTCTGTGGTGTTCAACAATTAGTCGAGACAAAAATATCCTGTAACATCACGAACTGTGAACTGTATTTACATGAGAGAGGGTGTGTGAAACTGCACACAACATAACTCAGCCGTCCATGGCTGCTGGAAAGTTAAAATAAAAGTCCCGAAGAGGCACCACACACGTGAGGTATTAAATGGGTAATAAAATAGGCCTGTTCCTTTCATTCATCAAATTTAAATATTTTGTACTGTGCATTTAATCGGTTATCTTTTAAATTATGTCAATTTTATTTAGCATGAACAGAAAATAACACAACTTGTGTTTCGTGATCAAATAATAGTTTTATATTATATATTTTAAATATTATAAATAAATCAATTAAATATATAAATATATAATAATATTTTAATAATATCTAAATATTTTAAACCAAATTTTTAAGTAATTAAATTATAAACTTTAACGTGGGTCCTTCTGGTCCTTCTATGGGGACCCCCGGGGGTGCAAGGGAGTGTGAAATTGACATAATTAGGGGGTCAATGGAAATGTTAAATTTGTTTGAACATCTTGGGTGAAAGAACATCCCCAACTTAACCTAGACAGAACTTCTCCTCCCATTCCCAGACATTCAGTCAGTACAGCACGGACATCCAACTAAGTTCTTCAACGATAATCCAGGAGTTCAGCCAGGAGTCTTTTGGGTAATCTTTGATGATCAGCTGCCCTTTTAGGATCACATTACAAAAACAGCATGATAATGCAGGTTTGCTTTGCATGCAACACTTCCAGGCCCTTGTCATTTCTAAGCTGGACTATTGCAATGCTCTTCTGGCTGGACTTCCAACATGTGCAATCAAACCACTGCTAATTATTTAAAACGCAGTGGCACGTCTTGTCTCAATGTCACTCCTTCGTTTATCTCTTGTACTGGCTTCACGTTGCGGCTTGCAACAAATTCAAGACATCGGTGCTTGCCCAGAATAGCCATGGGCTCTGCACCATACCTCCACTCTCTCATGTACATCCCTCCAGAAGCCTGCGGTCGGTAAGTGAGGGGTGACTCACGCTTCCAACCCAAATAGGCAAAATATCACTCTCAATGACGTTTTTTATTTACTGTTCCTAGCTGGTGGAACATCCAACCCCATTCGGATAGGGTAAACACAGTTTCATACACCTTTGTTGATCTTGGAACAACATTCCAATAAACCAATCAGATTTAAGGGACAAGTTTACAGTTTATGTTAGGTTTAGGTTTACAACCAGGGTTAGGAGCTCTACATTAGTTATTCACATGTCATTTCCATCTGATGTTAAGGAAAAGTTGGTTCAGAAGTAATGATTGGGTTAGGACTATATTTTTATTATGGAATGTAGACAAAATATGTTGATTCAGGAACATGTCTTGCTTGGCAAAGTCACAGCGACCCTCATTACTCTTTAATCCCTTCCTGTTCCATCTTATTTGAACAATGACTGAAACTTTGTATTATTGCCACTTCTTGTGTTTATTGCTTTTTTGTGATGAATTGCTCGTCGTATTCCTCAACTGTAAGTCGCTTTGGATAGAAGCGTCTAGTAAATGAATGAATGTAAATGTAAAGCAAACAGTTTAATCCAGTAAATGGCACTCTAATTATTAGTTATTCAGTACTGGCAGCTGCTCTCTTGAGTCCTGACACCGTCTTCTTCATAGACTGTATCTTCACGGCAGATGTGGGATATGATCCACATGATGAACCTGGGAATTTCCCCATGGCCTCATTCTGACATGATTCACACTCATTCAGCATATTTCAATTTATATTTTTGCTCCTGTTCCCTTTTCAGCAGTTTAAAAGGATGTCATCATTTTCCTGGATAATTTTGAATAGTGTATTTATTCATAAACATCATGTCATTTACCACGGATTTTAAGAATAGAGAGCACCTTGATGCATTCTTTAAAAATAAGAGGGCAGGTTAATTTAAACATTTTTCAACATGAGGGTATTTCCACTGACTAAAGGATCTGATCTCAGCTCCTGGATTTGATTTGTGCCCATCATCGACACTATTTGAGAAAAGTGTAGTTCATTGCATCTCCCTTGCTGAAATGTTGAAAAGCCTGGTTTTGACCCCAGGTTATGAACATTTCGTGTTTTTCTCACATTTCGTTTCCTTATCAGTGTTTTTATTGTACTAACATGTCTCTGCTTGCTTCTTTCCAAAACAGAGAGAGCTTTTGATTCGATTATGGCACTGAAATAACCTTAAAATCAATATATTATTTTGTGATTTGTAATCAAGTCAGAAATATGATTTAGGACTAAATCAACCAGTTGGCTACACCAAAACACACACAATTTTTATTTCTTTAACTTAGAAATAAGTATGTAATGGCCAAATCCTGTCGGCGAAAATGCCTTGTTGATGCTAGAGGTCAGAGGAGAATGGGCCGACTGATTCAAGCTGATAGAAGAGCAACTTTGACTGAAATAACCACTCGTTACAACCGAGGTATGAAGCAAAGCATTTGTGAAGCCACAACACACACAACCTTGAGGCGGATGGGCTACAACAGCAGAAGACCCCACCGGGTACCACTCATCTCCACTACAAATAGGAAAAAGAGGCTACAATTTGCAAGAGCTCACCAAAATTGGACAGTTGAAGACTGGAAAAATGTTGCCTGGTCTGATGAGTCAGAATGAGAACATGGATCCATCATGTCTTGTTACCACTGTGCAGGCTGGTGGTGGTGGTGTAATGGTGTGGGGGATGTTTTCTTGGCACACTTTAGGCCCCTTGTGCCAATTGGGCATCGTTTAAATGCCACAGCCTAATTGAACATTGTTTCTGACCATGTCCATCCCTTTATGGCCACCATGTACCCATCCTCTGATGGATACTTCCAGAAGGATAATGCACCATGTCACAAAACTCGAATCATTTCAAATGGGTTTCTTGAACATGACAATGAGTTCACTGTACTAAAATGGCCCCCACAGTCACCAGATCTCAACCCAATAGAGGATATTTGGGATGTGGTGGAACGGGAGCTTTATGCCCTGGATGTGCATCCCACAAATCTCCAAATTTAATTGCTCAATTTGAAGAAAATCACAAACAATATATCTGGACAAATGATTAGTTTCCACTGTTACCCAAGATTGTTCTCTCGCGTAACTGGCAGACAAAACATCAGATGATAAAATGCCCACAGTGCTCATTTTTACATACCGGCCTAATCATTGCGAAAAATGCGCAAGTATATTGTAACCGTAAGTAACTGTTTTCTGCGCATCATTATGTCTCAAGAGCTTTTGAGCAGCGATTTTCTTAACAAACCTCGAGTAAAATCAGTGTTATTAGAAACACTTGTCTGCTTAAAAATGTGTTTACAGAGGTGTGGAGTTGCTAAGTCACATTTCAAGAATTCTGTCACTCCATTATACTGCGTTATATGGGAGACAGCTGCCATTAACAGGACATGCCTACACTTGCAGCCCTGGAAATAGTTTGCTCTTTGAAACTTTGGACTTAATAATAATAAAATCTTAAAACTACTTTTTTTTCTTTAAAGAAAATTAGAGACAAACAAATGGAAATATGGAAAAAATAGTCAATCTATTATTATACAGTCATTCAGTGTCCTTTCTTTGCGGGTTCAGCCAACATTTTGAGTGTTTTTCATGATGATGCTGCAAAGCTGGAAAAAAAAAACATAACAGCTGTGCACAACATGCAGAGTATTTTGTTTGGGGTCAGTATGATTTTTAAATATTTTACAAAAAAGTCTATTGCTCACCAAGTCAACATTTATTTGATAATATACAATAAAAACAGTGAAGTATTATAAACAGCTGTTTTCTATTTGAATATATTTTGAAATGTCATTTATTGATGGCAAAGCTGTTTTTTCAGCATCATTAATCCAGTCTTCAGTGTCACATGATCCTTCAGAAATCATTCTAAAATGCTGATTTGATGCTCAAGAAACAATAGTATTGTCAATGTTATGCTGATTACTACACTGTAAAAACTGATCAATAAGTCATGATGTTTTTACATTGCTTTAACTCATCAAAATAAGTTTTTCAACTTTCTTTTTTTTTACAAGTTATACAAGATTCAATCATGTTTTAAAAGTCAGTTTAATGTAATTCAAGTTGAAATGACTTAAAACATCCAAGTTTATTTATTGTACTTACAAATGTAAGGCAGCAACTTTGAATATATACTGTATATTTTTTTACTGTGTACTTACTTGGTAAACTGATATATTTTGCTCTTTCATGGATATAATATCCGTATTTATTTTGAAAAAGAAGTATTTTGGAATTTTATCTTTAATGTCGCTTTTGATTAATTTAATTTATTGGGAATTGTGTAGTGAAAGATGTTGACTATCCTTGGTGTCTTTATATTAGCTGCTAAATTTACTCTGTCTTATCATCTGTACAGGTTTTGAAGTCATATGCCAAGTCTTAGTCAAAACTGAGTGATTCACAAACCTTTCCAGCAGTCTGGGAATATTAATAGTACTCTTGAAATGAACTTGGCATAATTATTTGCCATCATTTAGGCCTTTAAATAGATTTCTCCTTTTTTTTCAAGTAAGTCTGAGAGGTATGTACTAATGTGGCTTCTAAAACCCTAAAATCACAAAAAATATCAAAACAAGAAGCACTAACATGACTTTTATAACCTTTCATTACTCATGTCCTTTACCAAAATGAGTCAACAAATCACTCGAAGCTAAAAGCAGCACCGGAGGGAGCAGTGATATCATTGCTCGCTCAGGTGTCCTAAAAGCAGTTTTTAACCACATTCTGCTGGCTGTGCGGCTAGAGGAAGTGGAGGATTGGCCAAGGTACTTTTTACATGAATCACAAACAATTTTTGATAGGAGAGAGCACAATAAAGAACCCTGTCAGACCGAGCAGAACATCATCCGGTCAACATGGAGCTCACAGCTGTGGTATTGCTGGTGATTGCTGCACACGCTTTAGCAAAACCAATTTCAAGTGAGGAGAAAGACGAGGTGTTATTCGCTGAGGTAGGGAGAGCATTTTTTTTGTGGGATAAATCTTTGCTTCTTCATTTTCTGTTCTTTAAATTGTATTCAAATTTAAATTTCGTATTTAAATTGTATTTCTTTTTTTTTTAGAAATATCTTCGAAGGTACTATGGCATGCCAGCTGGTCTACAAGGAAAAGAAAAAACATCCGATGTGATGTATAAGAAGAAAATTCAAGAGATGCAAGAGTTTTTTAAGTTGAACGTTACGGGAAAGCTGGACGACGACACTTTGGAGCTAATGGAAATGGCTCGCTGCGGAGTTCCTGATGTGGCCGAATATAATCACTTTCCAAATGACCTCAAGTGGAAAACCACAGAGGTGACCTTCAGGTTTGTGTTTGCATATTAAATAATTGAATAAGATTTTTTTAAAAAGAGGCAGTTTATTTTCAAAATATGTGTTTTATTCACTTTCAGGATTCTGAATTACACTCCTGACCTGAGCAAGGCGGATGTGGACAGAGCCGTCCGAAATGGTTTAAATGTCTGGAGCAGTGTGACTCCGCTGAAGTTTAAGAAACTGTATGAGGGAAATGCTGACATCATGATCAGCTTCGGAGCAAGAGGTACCACTGTTTTTATTATTCATTCAAGTGGGAATTAAATGAACGATATCTTCCTGGGCTTTTTGTTACTATCAATTTCCATTCTTTTTCTGAATGCAAATGACAGAACATGGAGACTTCAACCCGTTTGATGGACCAGAGGGGCTTCTTGCTCATGCTTACCCCCCTGGAAATGGCATTGGTGGTGATACACACTTTGATGAGGACGAAACGTGGACCAAAGACTTTAATGGTACAAAAAAATACCATTTGTGCAGTAGCTGCACCACTTTTCAAAAGTTTGGGCATCCATCCTTGCTGAATAAAAGTATTAATTGATAGCTTGTTTGTTTGTTTTTTTAAATGTACTGACCCTAAACTTTTTAACAGTAAAACATCTTAATTTATTATCATAGTAATCTTCACTATGTTCCTTGCAGCATTCAATCTCTTCTTGGTTGCGGCCCATGAGTTTGGTCATGCTCTCGGCATGGCCCATTCCTCTGACCCTGGGTCACTGATGTACCCGGTTTACTCCTACCGCAAGGGTTACCCGCTCTCTGAGGATGACATTAAGGGGATCCAGTCTCTCTATGGTGAGTAATATACCATTTCGACCAATAGATTAGAAAATAGAAAATAGATTTTCTAGAAGTCTTCATAGTCCTGATTCTACCTGATTTTGGGTTAATCAAAGGTGAAAACCCAAACCATAGAAGGATCAAGCCCAAACCCGACGCTCCAAGCAAGTGTGACCCTGAACTGAGTTTTGATGCCGTCACTGAACTCCGTGGAGAGACAATCATTTTCAAAGACAGGTGCAAAAATAGTCCACAGTTCATTGCTGCGATAAAACTGTCCCTGGCTGCACTAGCACATTTTTAAAACTCTTGCATGATGTGTTACATAACCTAATAGCGATCCTGAAAATATTTTTGTTGCAGGTTTTACTGGCGGCTACATTTACAAATGCCTGAGCCTGAACAAACCCTCATTAAAAGTACCTGGCCTGAAATACCAAACAAAGTAGATGCTGCCTATGAGAACCCAGAAAAAGATGTTGTCATCATATTCAGTGGTTAGTTATGAGATTCAAATGATTCAAATGTCAAGCTCAAATGAACGTTTTCTTTACAACACTTATTTATCAAAATAGTATAGCTTTTATTTTTATAGTCAGTATTGTATCAGTTTTTATTTTAGTTTTAGTTTGTTTTTAGTCATTTTTTGTTCAGTTTTAGTAATTTCAGTACTTCAAGGCAACATTTTGTTAAAGGTTTTACATCTATACTTTTTTTATTTTAGCTTTATTTCAATTAACAGAAACCATTTTTAATTGTTTTAGCTTTTTTTAAATTAACAATAACACTGCCACACTTGCAGATGCATTTTTGAGTTAGATTTAACTCATATTATTTTTTTTATGTTTTTTTTTTTTTTTTGATGAAAAAATATTACAGGAATCAAAATGTGGGCTCTCAATGGTTACAATCTTGTTGACGGCTATCCAAAATACATTCACAAACTGGGTCTCCCGAAGACCGTCCGCAAAATAGATGCAGCTGTAAACATCCGAGATACTGGCAAGACTCTACTTTTTGTAAAAGAGGAATACTGGAGGTATGTTACAATATTCTGAGGACAAATCCCCCACCCCCACCCCCTAAAAAGCTAATCTAAGCTGCATCTCTTCTCCAGTTATGATGAGCGGACAGGCACCATGGATAGTGGATACCCACGATCCATTGAGGAGGACTTTCCCGGAATTGGAGATGAAGTGGATGCCGCTGCTTATCATTTTGGTATGGTTAAATCAGTTGCATAACTTTCCTATTGTTTCAGCTAATGTATTTGAACCGATTCTCCAAGGCATTTTTGACTTGTTTAATTGTTGTTTCTCTTTTTTAACAGGATATTTGTACTTCTACCATGAGCATATTCAGTTTGAATACAGTTACAACTCAAGGAAAGTCATGCGTATCATGAGGGCCAACTCTATTCTCAACTGTTGAGCACTTACAATGTGGATGTGCCATAAACTGTCAATTGTTATCAACTGCTGTGAAAATTAGCATTTCCTTTTCTGTGTTTTCAACTACTGAGCTGGAAAATCAGTAGAAAGTCTACATTATTTTCTCATTTATTTATAGACCATGATTCTGGAATCGTGTCTGGGATATTTTGGTAAAATTAACTTCTGTGTGATTCTTTATATGCATCCAATGGGGAGCAAAGAAAGTGAAATATATATTGATTGAACTAAAAACTGTAAATGTGTTATGCCCTCTACAATACCATTGTTAAAAAAAATAATAAAAAGAAACAGAAAAATTAATACAATGGTGAGTTATTAGTATGAATTTGTCACATAAGTGTTAATGGTCAGATTTATTTTTAGGCTATTCTTATGCATGCGTAAATGAATACAGTGAATAAACAATAAATAATGGATATTTAAATTAATTAAAGTGAATAATTAGACGTAGTATGTGAATTGTGGGAAGTGATCTGACTGTAAAATCAGCAGAAAACTTGCAAATATACATAATATCATAATTATTCCAAATAAAAAGAAGAGGAACAATATGCATGTAATCACAATTTGCAATCCATAGAGTCTCATTTGTCTCTGTCATTAATAATAAACATGAAAACCAGTCCCTTCATGGACACATGTTTTGTTTTTATTCTCTTTTCCATCTGACCCTGACAAGACTGAATGCTTTTGGAAGTGAGATGACATTTAAGTGAAAACATTCCCAAAAGCTCCTCTAAATTACTACTACCAAGCTGCCTCAAGTGCTGGGGATTTCACATATTACCACACATGTTTGCTTATGTGCCTGATGTGCCAAACCTATGCTGTTGTGAGCTTAGTTCGGGATTTTGTAAAACTCAGTTCCGTGATGGTCACTTTGATGGTTATAAAAAATGAGAAGTTAAATTTAGCAAAATTTCTGTAAGTCCAGTGTTTAGCAAATATGTGTTTGCCCTTCGTCAGTCACTACAAGTAAGTCTAGACTGACGAATGGGGATCGCTTGAGAGAGCTCTACTTCGAGTGATTTAATGGTGGGGTATGTGATTTTCTTTTTTGACAATGTTTTTTCAAAATCACTTGAAATCCTATAACCCACTTACAGCGACTGAGAAGCACTGAAATGAAAATTAAGCAATTTAATCATCTATGGAAGGGGCAGAACTCAAAAAACTCCAGCCAATCATTTCCAAGACCACCTAGAATCACTGGACTGTACGTCAATCAAACGGTCGAACCATCACTCCCCTCCCCCCATCCGCTTTGCGCACGTGTCCCCTTTGTGCACATACTCAAAGCTCGTGACCCAGTCACAGTAAGTTAAAGTCGCCCCGGTACAGAGAGAGATTGTCAGTGCAAACTCGCGCATCTGAGTTTTGCAGATGCATGATTTGGCGTCCATGTTCTTCGAATGGGTGGAATCTGGGCCAGCATTGGAGGAAAGAAGGTAAGACCTTTCGAGTTGTGTATTTTCAAAATCTGCCGGCCGTTTTGCAAATCCCACACCCTTTAAACGAGCCGTATGTCTCCTCTCCACCAGTAAGCTGGTGTGTGGTGAGCGTTCTGGTGCACTATGGCTGCCGTCGCATCATCCAGGTGGATGCTGCACACTGGTGGTGGTTGAGGAGATTCCCCCCTCTATGTAAAGCGCTTTGAGTGCTGAGAAAAGCACTATATAAATGTAATGAATTATTATTATTATTATTGTATGCAAATTGGATTGCGATAATCGTACCAGCTGCTGTGCATCGCGGCACGAGCATATATAATGAGCAGCCGGAATCGTTTCGAAGCCAGACTGCTGGTCCTGTCTCCTGCAAGATTTATACACGGTGATTATCAAGTATCGCTGTATCATGTGCTTGGGCTATAGGCACGCTGAAATGGCGCTCATTGATGCTGGCTATCTACTGTAACCTACATTTATCCAAATGAGTAAATATTGAATCAAGATTGAAATCAAAGAATTGAATTGAAATCGTGAAAATTGTGTTAAAGGGGACGTGTTAATTTTGGACATCGGGCCTCATTTCTCTTGCTTCTCAATGATCGCAATACATTGACTTGGCTTGACTTGAACCTTTGCAGTCAGCTGAGCTAAAGATCCTGTCACTAAAGACAGTGCTCCTGACTTCCATCAGACTCCCTCCTGACTTCCAAAGACTGCTCTGGCTTCCATCAAGAGGGTAGAAGACCAGGAAGCATTTTCGGTCTACGAATTGTGTCTAGAATTCGGGCCGGCCAACTCTCACGTTGTCCTGAGAGCCCGGCTTGGATATGTGCTCAAGGTTCCTACCACTCCCTTCAGGGACCAGGTAGTGAACCTGCAAGCGCTGCCTTTGGAGGAAGCAGACCCTCTGTCCCGTCCGCTCTCTGGGGTTTTACGTGGACAGAACGCAAATCTTCAGGACCTCAGATAAAGTTCCGTCTGTTACGGAGGCCAGCAGAAGGGAAAGACTGTCTCCAAGCAGAGGATGGCCCACTGGATAGTCGATGCCTTCTCCTTGGCTTACGAAGTCCAAGGCGTGCCTTGCCCGTTTGGGTTGCAGCACACTCAACTCGAACTGTTGCTTCTTCCTAGGTGGTGGTTCAAGGTATGTATAGTTGCGGGCTGGGCGACACCGAACACGTTTTCTAGATTCTATAGAGCCAGTATCTTCCCGTATACTAGACCCCAGTGGCCATTAGCGCGAGGGACCCGTTCTTAGTGTCGGGTTCCCTTGGAAGAGCCTGCTCTGTCATCTCTGCTGGTGTTCTTTCCCCCCAATAATTAGGCTGGAACCACCCCAGAGACTGCCATATATCGTACTACCTTGCTTGGCGAGTCCATATGTGTATCCATCACAGTTCCCCCTCCGGGGTAGGACGTGGCTCCCACAGCGTTCCCTTCCCCAAGGACACGCTATCCCAGCATTATCCAATAAGTCACACTGACTGGGTCTTGCGGAACAGCAGTGACTGATCTTCTCTGCTTAAGAGACCCTACTTCTGCCCAACACTGCGGTCAGGGCGGGAGTTTAAAGCAGAGAGCTGGAAGGTAGATATCCCCATTCGTCAGTCTAGACTTACTGGTAGTGACTGACAAAGGGTAAAGTCACGGTTCCGTATGGTAACCCTCATTCCCCACAGTTGCTGTTTTGCTGTACGGCTGATTCACAGGTCCAGCTCCTCAGCGGACAAACTAGGATGCGACCACATGCCAATCTGCATTGGCTTGTTTAGTTCACTCGAAGTAGATAGGCTCTCTCAAGCGATCCCTATTTTCCTACATCAACGTGTGATCAGGGAGTGGATCTCTAAGCTGGTGTGAGTGAGTAGACGGGGATAGTTTGCATTTTCATAGAACTGTACTAAATGAGGCAGTGTGTTACATTCAAGCTATTTTATGGCATGAAGAAATTTATTTTCAAGGAAACACTTTAATGTAATTTTGGTGATCAAAGATGAGTTATAGGGGATAAAATGATTGACTTTAAGAAATGACTCAACTTATTCAAAATCAGAGGTGGACAGTAACAAAGTAAATTTACTTGAGTTGCCTATGTACTTAAGTACAGTTTTTGAGTATCTGTACTTTACTTGAGTATTATCCTGGAAACTTTTCACTTTAACTTCACTAAATTTGAAAGACAAATCGTGTAGTTTTTACTCCACTACATTTCTCTCAAGGTCCTTGATTAAAAAAGTTGTAACGTCAGTCAGGGGAGGATTTTGGTTGGAAATAAAAGTCGGATTGGCAGCAGAATCCGACGTCGGACTGACATCAGAACCCGACTAATGTTGGTTTCTGATGTCAACACGATTATTCATTTTTGACCACAATACAATGTCTGTCCAATGTTGGAGATTAACGTCAATCTGACGCTGGATTCTGACATCAACCTGATTTTCATTTTCAACGTTTGGTTTGGTCTTTTAAATGTGAATTTTGTCATTGTTTTTGGAGCACAACTGCTTATAACAGTAAGGCTAACATATTCATGCTAAAAGCCCAAAAAAACTTTAAAAAGGGCACTTGAGTGAACAGCCATTTGGGTGTCCGAAACCATTGTGGACGTTATTGAGTAGACTTATACAATCTCACATTCAATCCCACTACTGGAACTGTGTTCCAGAAATAAATTTTATATTTTTATGAGGTAGGTACGCAGACCTAGATTCAGATGCATACGGTAGGCTACTGTAAGAAGCCTATTACACAACAATAAAAAACAAACAAAAAAACAACAACAACAATGTATTGACTTTTACATCTGATACTTTTAAAAACGAGTACATCTGTACTTTTATTTAAGTAAAAATCTGTCTTTACAACTTAAAGAGACTTAAAAAGTAATATTTGACCAGTAGTATAGCCTACTTTCACTCAAGTAAGGAAGTTGTGTACTTTTTCCACCTCCGCTCAAAATGCAGTTTTGGTTTAGTTCCAGCGGTTTACCAGCAGTCTCTACTACAGGAGGATCTGAAGATTCTACTTCCTTATGTGTATACTTCAAAACAAATTATGGTTTTGGCAATAATTAAATAAATAAGTTAGGCTGCAAAAAGTGCTTGCTGTGTAGACTCGAACTTCACATTTCTCCACTGAAGAGGAAGTGGTGACTGACACATTTTGTGGTTAAACTGGAGGAGCTCACTTCACTTGAGGGAAATTTGTCTTGACTTGTTGACAGTCACAATATCCGACCAATCCTACCACAATGAAACAATATTAATTACAACATAGGCCATATTAAATTATTTATATCACATACACGTGGGATAAGATTAAAAAATAATATAACAACAGACTTTTTAAAGGTACAATATATGTTTACATACATGTGTAACGTACGTTACATTTAAATGTTTTTATTTTATTTTTAAGTGACTTTTATTTTGAAACCTTTTCATTTCCCCTTTGTAGTGTTGAGTGTCTCTAGGCGGCTGGCTTCCCTCTACAGAACTATCAGATACGTCGATAAACAAAACGTTTAATTAACCTTTGTGCTTACAAGTTTTTCCGCACTTCAGGTAACGTTAAAGCTTTTCAGCGCAATTTTGTCGATTTCATTGAAACTGCTTCTGTGTTGTTTTAAATACTAAAAGATGGTTGTAAAGCAGACAGATATAAACGTATAACGTTAGCTACATTATTATGTTATGACTTAGTAATTAATCTGTGATCCGATGCTTAAAAGGTTGGCCTGCTTTGATTTATTAACGTTAACCCTTGTATAATCAATGAATCTATAGGCTAAATGTACACAATATAATATTGCTTTACTATGTGATAAGTCTTTATTCAGTTGTATTATTCTTAACAGATGCCAGATGTAAACACCGGTAAATCTACTTCTCCACCTAATGGTGGAAATGTAGAGGAACCAAATAAAACCACACCACAAATTCAGTCAGATGTTGTCAGAGTGACTCCAGTGTCTAAATCATCCAATAATCAGACGATTAACCACACTGAATTTGGTTATTTAACGTTACCTGCTGAAAGTCATCTCAAGACACAACAGGATGTCGTTCCAGATGGGGGAAAACTGGATCCTTCAACACAAATGCAAACAGACACTAATGTGAAAGAAGTTAACACATGTTCTATTGAGAGTACAAGTCAAACAGACAGAAACCATGTCATTAGAAGGTTAGGTGTCACTAGTACTGCATTTATTGGGCCTGCGTGTCGCCCTGAACCTGGTATCGAACAGGAGCTTTGTGAATTTTACAAAGAGCTTGAAAAAGTAGATAAGGTTGATGGCGACTCTGACACCAAATCGGTTGAAGAGCATGGCCTCCATTCATCCTTGAAGCCCAAAAGCAGTCCTGTTGTCGTAACTGATCACGGTAGAGCCTACAGACCCTACCCGGATCCACATGAATGCAACCAAAAAGATCCAAAGAGATGGAGACCTCGCTTACAATGGAATACAGATGACTTTGGTGGAAGAGGACATCCAGAGCCAAGGTATCCACCTCCACCATGGGTTCCTCCAGTCCCAAGGGTTCAGTTCTTCCCTCCCTCAACCTCTGGATGTCCAATCATGTTTCCACCAGACATGAGACCTCAGGAGAACTTCCACAAAAATAACAGCTGGGGCCCATGGGAAGGGCCACCATTACCTTCAAACAGATGGCATGAACATCACAGTTTCCAGTCACAGGAGGATCGTAGATTCTCTGAGGAATATGAAACACCGTTACCACACTGGCAGCAGCAAGATCATGAAAAAGACCAATATCAACATTTGGAGCTCATTTTGTTGAGGGGAGTCCCAGGATCTGGAAAATCCACTTTGGCCAGGTGAGTAAAACTAAATATGTAGAGAAAATACCTCATTGTTTTTTTTTTCTACTCCAAATCAGTGGCCAAATGTTTGATTAGATACTAAAGATGTATTACAAATAATACTTATCGATTTTAAGTTTTGCTAACTTTGTAACATAGCCTATGTTTTTAATAGTATTGGTAAGCAGGGAACTTTTTTAATGTTACACTGCATGTCTTTTAGAGAGCTCCTGTCCACTGGTCCCAATGGAGTAATATTGAGCACAGATGACTACTTTTTCCAAGACAACAGATATGTTTTTGATTCTGCTCTGCTTGGGGACGCACACGACTGGAATCAGAAGAGAGGTGAGGAAAGCATCTTTTTATACATTGGAAGCATTTTCACCCTATAACTTAATACTTTTAATCATATATATATATATATATATATATATATATATATATATACGTATATATGTATAAATGATTAAAAGCATTAAATTGTAGGATGAACTGTACTTCCACACACACACAATATATATATTGTATATATATATATATGTATATTAGGACATTATTGTAAGATTCGTCTGTTTACAAAATTATTGAGACAATTTTAAGAATGGAAACTTTCGCCAATTTGAGCATTTAATGTTTTGAGAAAGAGCATGAAGTTTACATTTTTTTTTTATTGTCTTTGACATTTCTAAGCTGAACAGCTGATGTTGGAGGGCCGCTCACCTGTTATCATCGACAACACTAATGTCAAAGCCTGGGAGATGAAGCCTTATGTTGAATTGGTGAGTTTGTGTCAGAAATGAATACTTAAAAAATACTTTTTTAAAACACAAGTTAGGCTTTCAACTGGCTGTGAAAACTTTCTGAAATGCAACCATTTTAAAACCAGTTAAAAACATTTTCATATGTTTGAATCCAGATATCTTCTTGTATTACATTACATTACGATTCTCAGGCTAGTATTTCTCTTTCTCTTAAAGAGGATTCTCTTTTCTAACACATTTTTATTATTTTCCTTTATTTCACACAGGCTTTAAAGAACGGATACAGAGTGGACTTTTTTGAGCCAGATACCTGCTGGAAATATGATCCTGCCGAGTTAGAAAAGTAAGTCTGATGACAGCTTTGATTCTCATGTCAAGCCAGGAACACAGCGACTTTTATTAATCACTGAATGAGAAAGACTATTGACTTTGGATCAGGTTTTGGCTTACAATACAGAGGTTAGGAATTCAGTTGTGTTTAAGTGGATAAAATGTTTTATAGTCTAGGATCAGTGAGTATCTTTCAAATCCTTGTGAATAAGGCCAGCTGACTTTAATTGGATTAAAAGACATTGTTGCTTTCTTTTATTTGTTTAATTTACGACAGACTTTGTATAGCAGTCTAATAGAGCTTGGATAATCCTAGTAATTTCCTGTCTATTAATTTAATCAACAGGAGGAACAAGCACGGAGTCCCTCGAGAAACAATAGCAAAGATGCTGGATGGTTTCGATTGGCCGATGAACGTTAACATTGTGATGAATTCTGTGGTGCCGCCCCATAAAATCAAAGGCCATTAACAGAGAACCGATGCCATTTAGCTGTTTTTGAAAGAGAAACATTTTCATATGATCTTTTAGAATATAATAGGTATATTTTCTTCTGGTTTTAATATTGATGCAGTTAACTGTGTTTTAATGACTGTGTGGTTATATAACTTCGAGAACAATGCAGAATGCCTGTTTAAATAGTATCACTTTTCTTCTATACTTAAACATAGTATGCATATAAAAATGTTCTTTGACGTCCTAGTTTTTCCCATTGTAATATAGTAATAAATCGTCTAAATCACCACTTTGATAAGTGTCGACCATTGGTAAGATAAGACAATTAATTAGGATCCATTAAAGATAATGAGGATCTGATAAAGCGTGATAAAGCAGTCTGGCACATACAATTCGTGCTGAGCTTCCAGATACATTCCAAGGCAGAATAAATAAAAATGTAATATCTGTAGTGACATGCTGAATTAGGGGCAGCACATACAGTCTATTTATTTTTAATCATTCTCTGTTATTTTCCCTTATACCAGCAGCTCAATCTACGTACTAGACACTGATCTAATCTCAGGGTTTGCAATTTATGGTGCTGTACATTGTTGATGGCGTATGTATTGAAGAAAATGTCTTTTTCTTAAATGCTTGTTGTTTTTGTAAATAAATGATGCCAATAATTGGCAATGAATGCACAAGGGACATTGCTGTTTCATGCTTTTCCACTCAATATAAGCTGTGGCATCTATAATGTGGGTTATTCAAAAATTTAAAAAATAATTATATTACTCACAGCTTTGAGCCTAAAACTAATTTGATCTATTTATAACTCATTTAAAACTCATTTCCCCTCCTATGTTCCCAAAGCAGCCAGTAAAACCCTTTTAGAAAAATAAATGGCAAAACCTTGAAATATTATAAATGTGGCCTTGGCAGTAACTGAATAAGGTTGTATACGATGGTAAAACATTTTTGCATCATAACTTTTTTTTGTGATGAAACATTGACTCATAAACTTACCAACTGACTCACCAACTTCTAAGAATGACCCCCCAGTGCAGAATCATTTGCTAGTGTCACTTACTATTTTATAGTATTTATTAATTTTAGATTTTTAGACACACACACACACACACACACACACACACATATATATATATATATATATATATACTGTATATATATATATATACTGTATATATATATATATATATACTGTATATATATATATATATATATATATATATATATATATTAGTTTTAGATATTGTAATTTAGAAGGCTACTTCGTCTTCAACTTTTACTTATGTTTATATGATATTTAATTTTTATTTCAATTACGGGAGCAATTTTGGGGGTTTAGTCAACAATAGCAGCACTGGTGCACACACTGCATTGACTGCATCCAAAGCTGTCATAAATGTGTATTAAAAGAAGGCGGAGACTCACTGTCATCCTGCTCGTGACCTATAGATGTCGCTGTTACACCACACACTCTCCAGCCTACTAAGCGACTCAACATTAACGCTCGTTTATGCACTGACTATTTACATTATTATTATAGCAGTTTATTTGTTTTTCCAGACCAATACTGCAATATTGCCACAAAAAAGACACAGTAATGCACTTAAATAAGTAAACTCGAGTGGAGGAGGGAAGTGAAGGGTCTGTATTGAGCGGAGCTGCACTGACTGGTGCAGATAGGGACAAATTGGCGCCATTTTGAAGCCGACAGGAGGATCACAGTACTGGGAGAAGCGAGTGGAGCGCGCACTTTTTCCGAAAAGGTAAACGACTATTTAAATTTAAATCACACACGAGGGGAATCGACCTCCGCCGATTGGAGTCCGTTAATGGAAATTGTCATTTCGTGGCTGTTTTAGTAGGTGCTTTTCCCCTTTTCGGCGGTTGGTTGCCTATTCTTCTGTTAACCCATGCGAGGACATCTGACTCTCACTGTCTTTCCCCCCAAATCTGTTCCTTCTTAACTCAAAATCACAATGGCAATGACAGTTGTTGTTGGTTTACGTGTAACGTGTGTTATCGTGGTCGTTTTCATTGCAAAAGAGGGCCGTGCACTTTTCAGATGCCTCGTGTAACGTTATGTGTACATGCGAGTGTGTTTGTGTTTTAGCTCTGTTAGCTTAGCTTAGCTGCTCGTAAACCGATTCAGCCTCTATTCAAATCTGATTCAGAACCTATTCCAGATTCTACTACTGCAGTTAGCATTCATTTTTGTTATGGGTTAATATAGTCCTTTGCGTGTTGATATCGGACGCGCTGTAATGCATTGGATCTAGATAGTAACGGAGGATCTGTAGTGGTGTGCAATGCATTTTAGCCTGTTAACACCCCCTCAGGGCTGTTATCTGGGTTTGCAAGGGATAAACCACTGTCAAAGGAATGAAATGACAGCTGATGTGTGATCAAAACTGTATTCTGTCCTGGTTGGGGCTGTAGAAAAATCAGTGAAGGAGCACAAAGACATCAGCTGAGTAAGCCAACCTGCTGTCAGAGTGCAAGCCTCTCTTTTTTCCATGCAAAATCATTGTAAGGCTGTGATGGTGTCTTTAAATGTGTTGTATTGTTTACTAATTGCATGCAGAGGTGTTGTGAAATGCGTTGGTGTTTGCAGGGAGCTTGAAGCACCTGCACTGTCTTGATCCTCCTTTCAGAAATGACAGCTATTTTCACTTCAGCTTGCATTATTCATTTCTTTCATAATTGTGCTGTTATAACTTCGCTCTGTGAATGCAAAACACTTATTATGCATATTGACTAATTTATTCGTACTGTTTATTTAAGTAGTCTATGTTGTTACTTGTTAGTGTACATTATACATATTTTTTGACACACAATTCCAGCATTTATTGCAGAATAAAAGGATGTTTTTTTTTGTTTTTGTTTTTTGTAATTTCTGTTGTAATTAGCCTGAATGTAAATCCACCACTACTTCCATTTCATGGACATTTAACAGATTTTTTAATGCAAACAGTGGAAATTTTCTCTTAGCAGATATAATATGTAAAGTCTTTTTCTCCTGGAAAAAAAATGTAACCAGAATATTGGTAAATTGCACTGTATATTTTTGTCCAATCAAATACTTTCTAGAATGAGATGCCCCTCCCCCTAATACCGTCTGGTTGTGCCAGGTTTCTATTCATTTTTTTTTTTTTGCAGAAAAAAAGGTTTAGCTCTTCAAATTGTTATCGATATAGCTGATTAATTGACATCATTTTTCAATTGGTTACACAATTTTTGCATTTAACTTTAGTGCACAAATTCTATATTGATGCTTCAAATGTTGCACAAATTAATTTGGAAGTGCTTTTTTTTTTTAGAAAAACAGAAATGGCATAATGTAAATAAATGTTGTTAGTTAGGCTACATGACAGAATATGTAAAGCATCAGTGTTCATGGTGTTGCTCCCATTAAAGTACCGTTTCGTAATGTTCAATGCTACATTTTATTAATCTATTATGTTCTTATTCATAAATTGTATGTAATTTTGTTTAATTACTGTTGGTATTTGGTAAGAAAAAGATGCGTTACCTCTCAAACATCATCCTTTTGTAATAGATTTTTGGTTTGTGATTTTTACACATCTTAATTTTATGTTCCTTTTATTTTGTAAAGTTGCAAGTTAAAAATTATTAATTTTGATCTGGAGATGAAACAATTTAATTGCATTCTTTAAAATGTAACAACATGGTTGTTTCTTCTTAAAGTAAGTGTTCATGCTGCCTTAATGTTATGTTTAGTCTATGTGGGGTTGTATTAATACAATCCTGCTATCTTTGATATTTGATGAAATATGACAACTTTGATGTTTGAGTTATCTCTACTAGTTAAATCAGTATAAGTTATTCTAATGCAAATTTGACAATGCAAAGTTGTGAGAGTGACAGCTAATTGCAACAAGATTTATACAGACATATAAGTAACTATAAATTCGGAATAGGTGGTTTCCTCACATTTAAAAAATAATATTCCTATTACCAAGCATTCTATTCACTCTACAGTCTATTAAAAAAAAAAAAAAAAAAAAAAAAAAAACCTGCACCTGAATATCGATTGATGATTAAGTAATGATCTAAATAGTCTAACGAAGTGACACTTGTTAATAAAAATAATTGAATTATGTATGGCTATGGCCTACAATTCAATAACATAATAAAGTTTTGATTCACATGATGGTTCATTAGTTAATATTGTAGAATAGAATAGCACCCAGTATAACCTAAAATTGTCAGATAGCGCCACAGTCATGTCATCACCAAAGTGGAGTTATTGTACGGTCTCAAGAAACAATGCGTTTTTATGCCTTGCCATTTAAGAACAAGTGATTTGAATGTTCTTTCGATATGTGCGCATGCTTTTTACTCTTTTTACTTTACTCAGTGTCTGTAGTATTTTTGAATGCTGTTAGAGCTACCCCAAAAAAAACGTTTCTCTCAGGCTCAATCCCAATTCACCACTTGCCCCTACCCCTTGGCCCTACCCCTCAGTTTTGCGTGTTCACGTCTAGGGGTAGGGTGTCCCGATTCTTGTTGAGATCAAGGGTAGGGCCACATAGACCTCGAAATGGAGATTTTTCAGAGGCACGCTCCAAACCGAGGGTTACGAGAAAGTTCACAGAATGCATCGTAAATCACCGGCGAGATGGCTTTGCAAACGGTTAAACATTTAAATAGCACAAGTCTATTTGATGTGATTTTTACATCTGGAAGATGTATTTTTAAGAGTATAGGGCGTTTCCTGTCAGATGTCAAATAGACGTTTAGAAGATGTCAGTTTAACATGCATTCTAAATAGGGCTGGGCGATAAAAAGATAACGATAATTATCGCGGTATAATTTTTCTCGATAAAACGATATCAAGAGGTCGATAAATGTTCGATAATGTTTATGCGCCAAAAGCGGAACGAAACTCATTTGAACCGCCACACGGAGCATTTATCCGCTCGCCTCAAAGTCCAAACGGCAGAGCGCAGTGCGAGCTCACGCCACAGACAGGCTCACGCAGACGCGATTACTCTGATCGTCTTGCTCACGAGATCAAGTGAGAAGCGCTTGAGTTCAGCGAAGAACACAAATGTCAAGTTTAAACCACTTTAAAGGCAGATGAAACACCGCTGACAAAAAGGAGAAACACTGCGTGTGCGTGCAATGATGCAGTCAGAATCTGAATTGATACTGAATCCATTTAGCCTACCATGGATTTACTGTGAGGTTAGCCTAGTAATATTAACTGCTCCACTAGATGTGGGATATACATATTGAATTGTATAATATTATTAATGTAGACAATGTATTAAATGACTAATGGAATATAAGTACAGTATTTAATAATGTATTTAACTGTTTGGCTACTGTTTTTCATACAAATACCACAGAATATACCATAAAGTTACATTTTGCCATGATAGTGAGGTGCTAAGTTATAGGCTATACCTGATTTTATCTGTGGTTATCATGATCTAAATGCAGATACTGGATGACCAATGGTTAATTTTAATACAACTCAAACAGTCAGAATATTACATTTTACCAAATAAAAATGTGGTCGTTGCATTAAAAAAAAGATGTTTTTGTTAATGAACATAAATGTAACATTAGCTTAGTATTTATTCAAATATGCTTTTCGAGACAAAACATGTAATTTGAATATTGCAGTCTGCACTGCAAACTGTGCTGAAGAAATATTTTTCTATTCAAATATTTATTTTAAGGAAAAATGAAAAATGTTTGAATGTTCTACCTCATATTATGTATGTATGTTCACGTTCAGCTGTTTGGCAAGTGTTTGTCATGATATGTTCTGACAATAAAGAGTAGTTTAAAACCACAATTTACGCTTTGGTTTATACAACCTTCACTTAGGAGCAAAAATCTGCCTTTAAACTTAAAAGAAATAAAGATTTGACATTTATCGTGATAGTTATCGATATTGACTGATATAAAAAAAATTATCGTGATAATTTTTTTGGCCATATCGCCCAGCCCTAATTCTAAATCATTACATCTTAAAGACATCTTCTAAATGTCTATTTGTCATAAATTTGTATTTATAGTAACACACACACACAAACAAAAACAAAAAAAGATTCCGATAATCGCTTTTGCATCGAATCGTGAGGTGCCTAGAGATTCCCACCCCTAATCACACTCGGATCCACACCATAACAATCACTCTGAGACCGCCTGAACGAGGTGGTCTTGGAACGATTGCAAACAAACTCTGGCGCAGTTCGCTTGAGGTGTGAAAGTAATCCGACCTAACAGACCAATGAAACAAATGGTATTATAATTCATCATAACAGGAAATGTGCTATATAAATGGCAGCAGTGTCTGATTCTGTGAGTGAGCACATTAGTTATCACAGTTGAAAACCAAAAGAGCACCTTAATTGAGCTTCTCTGTGCGAGAATGCTGTCCCGATGAAGCCTTGATTCCTGCTTTAGCTGGCCCTGCATTATAACATTTGTAATTTGTTTGCATGTGTCTTGACACTGATAACTTTTAGACAGCGCTCTGAGATCCAGAGAGAGAGCATCATTAAATTTGTTGTAGTCTTAATACGAATGTAGTATATTAATTTAACAGCGACAATGACGGCTACATTCGTATAGCCTAGTGCAGTGGTTCTCAAAGTGGGGTCCGCGGACCCCTGGTGGTCCGCGAGCTAAAGCCAGGGGGTCCGCGAAATAATTTACAACCTAACGTTTTTTTCCATGCTATGAGTCATGTTTTCTTTATCATCTGAAAACATGCTGTTTATTCCTAAGTAACTTATATAAAGCATTTAACATAAAACAATACAAAGTAGACACTTAAAGTTTTCTATAGATAGATAATCTATGTCTTTGCGTCAAGTAGACTATTCGCTGCTGTTGATTTTGCGGGACGTGCGCCAGAAAGGAGACAGAGAGACGGCATGAACCCGCATCCGGTTCTTTTCTGTATTTTTAAAAGGCATGACATTTTGTAGTCATTTATAATGTAGCCTATACACAAATAAAAAAAATGGACACTTTACCGTTTCGGATGATGCACTCTTGTCTTATCTATGACCATAAATAAGAGTAGGCTATTCCTGTTTCCACTGCTGAGGAAAAATTCCCATGTAATTGCGCCCCGGCGTCTCGCGTGCGCGCACAATAGTCAGTTCTAGCACTGCTACTGTAGATTTGACATTAGAAGTCTGATCATTATCAAAATAAAAGTGCATAGTGACAGGGCCGTACCCACAACTGAGGTTGCAAGGATGCACATCGCGATGATACTGACCTTCTCGTCTGAGGTGCTTCAGCAGACTAACAACGATAGCTCGTCAATGTCAAAATGTTTGAGTCGGAGTGAACTCAAAGTTCCCCGCACGACGTTTCAGTCAACGGTCATAAAGTGCGAGATAAGATGTAGGCCTTTATTAACATAAACTAAACAGCTGTTTTAGATAAAAGTTTTAAAAAACGACTGAAACAATCAGTTTGCAAAGTATTAATCAAGCTCAACTTTAACAAAGGAAAAAGCAGGTCAATAGAAACATACTGTGCCCATGAGATTAACATTATGGATTCATATATTTAACATATACTGTATGTTTTTTTTAGCTAATTACAGTAGCTCAAATTAACAACACACGCACCTATTAAACATAATGCAATTATCATTGTATTTATAGGCTTATGGGCTTTATTTGTGTGCAGAATAGGCCTAATTATTGAAACATTTCTCTTTTAAGGCCATTCCTGATTGGAATATGTGATTGTGTTTCGTGACATCTTGACAACAACAAAAAAAAAAATGTATGCCACTGACTGACATGCTTCTACTAAATCTATAGTTATCCAATTGTGGGGCCTTAAAACACCTTAAAATGCACATGTGTAGATCAAGAACATCAAAAATTCCTAAGTGAGGGATCCTAAGTGATTCCTAGCAAGATCACTTTCGTTATCTCAGTAGGCTATTTAGAAATTCCTGCATAGTACCCTGGGTGGAGACCATTCATTTTGTGTAAAAATATTTCATTTGCCACTCACACATTAACTTTGTGCTCAATAACTGTTATAAATATGAGGGGGGTCCTTGGAATTTTTTTTCCCCTGAAAGGGGTCCCTGGCACCAAAATGTTTGAGAACCCCTGGCCTAGTGCTTGCGTGTGTCTCGAAAATTACAAATAGTCACAATAAGCTCAGGAAGCGAACTTGTCAATCATCTTGATGCATGACGCAGAGGAAACGCTGACCAATAAAAGGAACGTTGTTCTCTCATGTGACTTTCGTGAACACATTTTGGTAGGCTTTGAAAGATTGCCGTGTGAAAGAAAACCATACCAAGAAAAAAACTGCACCATTTTAACAAATTACTCCCTGTTTCAGAACAGAACAAACAATCTATAGGTGTGAAAACACATTTGTATCTTTATTCTATTGTATTTATTTGTTCTACTTTTTCACTTTAATTCAAAAGGAGAAACACTGCATGCAACGATACAATCAGAATCTGAATTGATACTGAATCCATTTAGCCTACCATGGATTTACTGTAAGGTTAGCCTGGTAATATTAACTGCACCATGAAATGTGGGATATACATGTTGAATTGAATAACATTATTAATGTAGACAATGTCTAATGGAATATAAGTACAGTATTTAATATTGTATTTAACTGTTAGGCTATTGTTTTTCATACAAAAATTACAGAAACCATAAAGTTATGCCATGATAGTGAGGAGCTAAGTTATAGGCTGGTTTTATCGGTGGTTATCATGATCTAAATGCATGATATTGGATGACCAATGGTTAATTTGAATACAACTCAAACAGTCAGAATATTACTTTTTCCCAATTAAAAATGTGGGTGTTACATAAAAAAACAAACAGATGTTACTGTTTTTGTAAATAAACATAAATTTAAATAGTAGTTTAAAAACACATTTAACACTCTGGTTTACAACTTTCACTTAGTAGCAAAAATCTGCCTTTAAACTTGAAAAAAATAAAGATTTGACATTTATCGTGATAATTATCGATATCGACTGATATAAAAAATATCGTGATAAGCATTTGATAGTAGGGTTGGACAATTTCGGCTAAACTCATAATCGCGATTAATCGAACAATTTACCTCGATTACGATTATTGAACTGTCACTTGCAAGGCGTATACTGTAAATATACATGTATTTTTTTCTAATGAAAGAGTGCATAATCCTATCTTTGTGATTGTAAAATAAGGAAGCACAGAGCTTTTAGTGCTTATTAAATATTTAAAAATATTTAAAAATGTAGAAAATAGTTATTTTGGTAAACAAAATAAATTATTGTAAATATTGCCATCTTAAAAGTAAAATATAACTTGTATAAAACTAAAAAACTAACTAATCCTTTTCGTACTGTGTAGCATTTGTACATGCCTGTATAATCGAAAGCTGCGTTGTGGAGTGGAGGCACTTGTTGCTGGGCAGTCTCTCTCTTTTTTCGCGTGTTTCTTTGGTATAAGCAGCTCCTGTTGCCGAGTTGACTCAGTACTATTTGAGGAACCAGAGAGTGGGTTCACTCACAACCCGCAAAGACACGTGACATGCCTCTGCGGCGTCTATAGTTTGCTTATGAGCTGTGATTTCTTTCTCGAGAAACCACGCTTGTGCATTTTTTTCTCTGATTCGATCATAAACTTAAGCATTACGTACGTTTCACACTGGCGAACGATCCCAGCTTAAGCGACATCATTACTACACGGCATTGATTACAGCTTTTGTTCACACAGTGCGTTCCGCGACTGAACACTGCAATGTTACTCTGTCCCCAACCTAGCACCAATCACGGGTCGTGTATGCGTTCACACAGAAGGTGTTTGTTCTGGCAATTTCCCGGGATCAACGCGCTGTGTGAAAGGGGCTCATGTTGCTTCAATGACTACGTTTACATGCAGCCAATAACCGTTCAATACCGGGATATTATCAATAACCCGGTCATGAACGGGCATGTAAACAACGGTAGAAAAACCAGAATATGCTCATATCCCGGATTTTAAAAAACCGGGATATTATACCTGGGGTACCCGTTTTCTAACCCGAATTTTTGGTCATGTAAATACGTATCGGCATATCCCCATAGTGATTTGTGTTCTGTGCTAGTGTTGCACGGTGCACCGATACTTCAAAAGTATCGCGATACTCGGAAATTAAAAACCTCACGATACCTACATTTATTAGTATCGATACTTTTATGAATGACGGCAACCTAGATTTGTAAGAGACGTATTTCATGTTGGTGTGTGCCACGCACGCTTCCAGTCTCTCCCTATGAACGTCTGTGTTTCTCCTCACGCACGCAGCAAAGAAGCTGCAGCTGTCATGAGACAAAAACACTACCGTGAGACGGCTGCATGCGCGAGCACACGTGATACAGTGGCCGCCTGTCAGTAGCGGAGTGGCAATCAGGAGAGTCGGATCTTTTCCCGGTGGGCCGGTCTGATAGTTATACATTGCAAGTTATTAGCAACATAATCCAGAGGTCTCCGCAACGGCGATAGTTTGAAGCGCGCGTCCGTGTGAAGATGGTGCGCGACTGCGCGAGCCACAAAAGACACTGTATCCAACTGATAGCAGCGAAAAAGAGCGGTACTTGATTTAAAAAACAACAAAAAAACAACAGATTTTAGCGTTAGTTCTTTTATTTAATAGCGAACTAAATGAATTATCTGCTAGTTAACTGGAGATGTTTCATTTATTTTTGTATTAGGTGTACAACTTTCCCCCCAACTTTCATAGATAGCATAAATAATTTGCAAGCTGCTAAAATAAAGGAGACAAAACATCAGCAAAATGATCTATCGGCTATATGATTATAATCAGAGCATGTGCATGTCAGTGATTTATTTATATTAGGTTATAACAGCATTAAAGAGCACAGACCTATGCAAAGGAGGTGCATATGAAAAACGGCTCGTAAGAAATACTTTCCTTTTCAGGAAAAGTATCGAAAAAGTATCGAAATCGCAATACTTGATTTGGTATCGGTATCGAAACAATAATTTTGGTATCGTGACAACACTATTCTGCGCTTGTTCTATTCGCAAGGAATCTTGGTCTTTTGAGTAGAGAAACTTCTCGTTATTCCTAATGTTTCAGAAACCCGAATAGTGACTTTAACCTGACCAGAACCCGAAAATTGGCTGCATGTAAACGTAGTCAATGTTGCAGACTGGACGGGGTAGAGTTATGTGACTACACATGCGGTAATATGTTTTAAGGGGGAAGTACATTAACAAACAGTGGTTGAAAAATATTAATAGGTTTCAAAAACCGAAATAACCGACATGGTAAAATGACGTCGCTTATAGGTTTGGAATTTCGGTTTCGATTCTTTTTAGAAATCATCCAGCCCTATTTGATAGTGTCTTTCCTTATTTAATCTTTACTTTTTCATTATGCCAGTAGGCTTAAATGTGCTGTTTATAACTTGTTATAAGTTGTTTGTAACATGAATTACAGAACATGCACAACACTTCACTTATGCAGTTAGATTCATTTGCATTTTTGACTTGTCTATTTAGATTTAGAACGCTTGGTGTTATATGTGGGTGTGGTGTTTTAGTTGGATAATTGGCAAAACCTCTGCAGCTTGAGTTGAAAGTGTAGCATTTCTTTGAATTTAAATTTCTATGTGGCAATGAAATGCATGAGACTGCGCTTTCTAAAATGGATTTTTTTTTAGAGGTGTCAATATTTAAGCATCCACAGGAGTCGAGGTTTTGGCCAGCATCCTGAAATTTTCTGGAAAAAAAAGAAAAGAAAAAGATTTTGCCTTCACTTTTTTGGGGGGAAATCCAGGATTTATGTAGCACATTTCCAAAAGAGTAATTGATGTAAATTCCCTGTTCAATTATAAGTGTTCATATATTCATGTTTTTTTTTTCTCTCTCTCTTTCTTAGCAATCACTGATCGGAGAGCATGGCTCACTCCAAGAATCGAGCCACGGATGGCAAAATCACCTACCCGCCGGGGGTGAAGGAGATCTCCGATAAGATCTCCAAGGAGGAGATGGTTCGGAGACTGAAGGTAAGGAACAATCTGTCTTTCATCAAAGTGAAAGAGTTTAGGATTAGTGGTGAAAATATTTATCCCCCCCATAATTACAATGAATAATGGGTCATGAAGCATGTCTGTGCCACTCTTCGGTTAGATATACAATGGATGTTCTTACATAAATGAATACAAATAAAAAATAAAATAAAATAAATGCAGAAACAGTTTGTATTATTTTTTTTAAATTACCCCATTCCTTTTTACTTTAGTCAGTTAGTAACTCGCATGCTCAATAGACATGCCTGTGATTTGGCTTTAAAGCTTAAACGCTGCAAAAAAACAGTTGTAAATAGAAACCTGTCACGCTGTCTATAAGGCACTTACACAGATACACAAACGGAAACCTCAGCTGAAGTTTTATCAGACAGAATGAAATGATAATTTTTATGCTTGTATTTCAAGCCGTTTTTACAGCTTGTAGATACAGTTTCCTCCCTCTGTTGCTTTGTCACTTATGCCTATTTTTAAGTATGACTGCCAAGTGAAAGTGTGTTTCCGATTAGAGTGTCTTACGTCACACTGTTAGTTGGATTTGTGGTTGACACACGGCTCTATGGTGTTTTTCAACCTCAGATGGTGGTGAAAACCTTCATGGATATGGACCAGGACTCAGAGGAGGAGAAGGAACTCTATCTGAACTTGGCCTTGCATCTCGCCTCAGATTTCTTCCTCAAACACCCAGACAAAGATGTCAGACTGCTCGTGGCCTGCTGTCTTGCAGATATATTTCGCATCTACGCCCCCGAGGCACCGTACACATCACCTGATAAACTTAAGGTTGGAAAACTCAGTCCATTGAATGCCATGTTAGTTCTTGTATATATCAGTGAAGAACTATAAATGTTTATATCTATGATTGCATTTTAATTTCCCTCCATGGTGGCTGCCATGGTGAGATTACATCACCAGTCTAATACTTTTAAGTCTTTTATGGCCCCATTAAAGCTGCAGTCTGTAGCTTTTTTGGGGTTAAAAATGATCCAAAATACATATTTGAGAAAATACACAACCAGCCAGTGTTCAAAACTATCTACTTTCCTTAGCTCGATTCAAAGCGGTTAGCTTGTAATAATCATTTTAATTCCAGTGGTACTGGTGGATTTCTGCGGGAGATTCGAGAATGTCATTTACGTCACATCTGTACACATAAAGGAGGAGTCTCGGCTAGTATAAGCTATATTGTGTGTGAGGATGCTGGAGGTGGAGATTTATAGCCTTTTCTCACAGCACTTGTTATAATTAAACTTATCAATTTGATGGCGGATCTAGACGGGTGCAAACAACACCAGTGACAACAGATTCACCCGCTGTAAAATGCAAAAGACTTGGTTCGGACTTCAGGGTGACTTCTACAGAAAAAAAGAGACCGCAACCGGACCCATGAGAAAACAAGGATTTTCCAGTGAAAATTCTCCAGTGAAATTTTCCAGTGAAAATTCTTATATTGGTCATACATCCAAAAAGTATAATCTGTGATTGCGAATGCCAGTATCCACTCCTCAAACATTGCCGTGCCGAGGTACAACTCGTGTAAAGTTGATAATTCCGTGAATAACTGCAATTGCAGATTTCGAACAGAGATGGCGACAAAGAGGAAAGACTGCAGCTTTAAAGGGTTAGTTCACCCAAAAATGAAAATTCTGTCAGTATTTACTCACCCTCATGTTGTTCCAACCCCGTAAGACCTTCGTTCATCTTCGGAACACAAATTAAGATATTTAAGATATTAAGATCGCTCCTGCATACAGTCCATAGGCTTCTTGAGGGACTGGCTCTTGCTGTCCCCGAAAAGTCATTAAAGACATCGTTAAAATAGTCCAAGTGACTACAGGGGCTCAATCTTAAGTTTATCAAACGACGAGAACACTTTTGTGCGCAAAAAAACAACAAAAATAACGACTTTATTTCAACTATTCACTTCCTTCTCTATGAGCCTGTAAGTCAGTTAACGTAGTGTGATTGCGTAGAGCTACGTCACATGTAGGCTCACTATTGGCCGACGCTGGTCATGTGTGTGTGTGATGCGTGTGACGTACAATAACAGAAGCTTACGCTATTAAACTAGTAACCTGACTCGCGCAGAGGGAGAAATAAACGAATAGTTGAAATAAAGTCGTTATTTTTGTTGTTTTTTTGCGCACAAAAGTGTTCTCGTCGTTTGATAAACTTAAGATTGAGCCCCTGTAGTCACTTGGACTATTTTAACGATGTCTTTAATGACTTTTCGGGGACAGCAAGAGCCAGTCCCTCAAGAAGCCTATGGACTGTATGCAGGAGCGATCTTAATATCTTAAATATCTTAATTTGTTTTCCGAAGATGAACGAAGGTCTTACGGGGTTGGAACAACATGAGGGTGAGTAAATACTGACAGAATTTTCATTTTTGGGTGAACTAACCCTTTAAGTAAAATTTTGTGATTTCTTGTTTATTTTGGGAAAGAACTAATTAGATTGTATTAAAACTGAAAAATTTGAGGGTGATATTTATTTGTGTGCATATGTCTTTTTCTTCACCTTAAACAAAAGGCAGCAAGGGATCGAGTTGTTCTGCAGAACATACTAAAATAACACTGCAGTCTCTCATGCGTTGTGAAGTCTTGCCTTTGCAGGTGCTTAAAATATTAAAACTGTCTGCTCTTCTTTTCCACTCAGGATATTTTCATGTTCATAACTCGACAGCTGAAAGGGTTGGAGGACACCAAGAGTGCCCAGTTTAATCGATATTTTTATCTTCTGGAGGTATGGCACCCAATTAATATACTCTGAAGCAAGGTCCTAGAATGGGTTTTCAACCAGTATCTGACCTTGTCTTTCCCCCTCTGGCTCCCTAGAACATCGCTTGGGTGAAGTCCTACAACATCTGCTTTGAATTGGAGGACAGTAATGAGATCTTTACTCAGCTCTACAGAACACTGTTTCAAGTGATCAAGTGAGTCTGTTGTTCACGGATATAAAAAATATTATTGTGAGTATTAATTACATGACCCAGTAGTTTTTGTAATCATGTAATAGTGATGACATTTAGTTAGCGAGTGCAACGTTGAATTTTGCAATAACAACTGTCATAATTCAGTAAAGCACCTCCTTATTTTGCTGTTTTCTGTTTGAGATGCAAATGTGAAGCTGCAGCCTATTTGTTATGTCCTAATGAACTGTCAGCCTCCTGCTCGGTGATATTATTTCCCTGCGTTCGGTCAGATGACAATGATGCGTGCGAATCCCAGGTGCAGACCCTTCATTGCATGTGCGCTATAAAGGCTGCATATGGAGCGATTCATCTCAGCCACTGATGTTCACTCAGTCGGAAATGTCCTCTATGAGCGGGACACTGCAGCGCTCGGCTCTCATGTGTAAATGGAAAAACCTAGATGTGTTTCTGTTTTCTCTGCCCCATTGCGCTTGCTTGCCATCTTGCGCTTCTTCTCTTTGATTGCCTGGTGCACCTGATTTTAGGTCAGTTCTTGATGTTACCATGATTTGTTTATTTTTAGCAATGGGCACAACCAGAAAGTCCACATGCATATGGTGGATCTCATGAGCTCAATTGTCTGCGAGGGTGACTCTGTCTCACAGGAACTCCTGGATACTGTTCTGGTTAACCTGGTCCCAGCACACAAGGTACAGACAACAAATAAACTTGATTCTCATAAAAAGAAAGAAAAAAAGAAAAGAAGTCTCTCTCTCGTGTATGACCTATAATTGCATGTCTATCATACTGTATTAATGTGTTTACATAATTTGTTGCGTGCATTGCAAAGGAAAAAGTCATTACTTATGAACAGTCATGTACTTTACATTACATTTTAATGTGACATAATGAATTTTAATGTGGATAATACTATGAAGCTTTTAGCAGAACTTAAGCTTCTTGGGTTTAGTTTTGTTTAGTATTGTTCTTGTTTAGTGCATATTTAAATGTAACACATATCATGTTGGTATTTGTTTTAACTGTCTTTAATTTTATAATGATGTTTACGTGATGGAAAAAAAGGCTTTTTTAAATACTTTCCATGTCAATTAGCACACCTTTACCCCTAAATGATTATTTTGAATGTTGATTTGATTATCTTCAAGTTATTCTACAGTAATGTTATTTAAGATAAGACCAGGACATTCACACACACCTGTATTAATAGGTAATCGTTAATTATTTATTTTCTCCATCTTGTCTTGCAGAACCTCAACAAGCAAGCGTACGATCTGGCCAAAGCCTTGCTGAAGAGAACCGCTCAGGCCATAGAGCCATACATTACCAACGTGAGTAAACGTGATTAATGAGAGTCAACTTTGCATGGAACACACACTATCTCACTAAGGGTGCGAGTAAGTTCTTCTAGTTTATTTAAAGCATGAATAATCCCAAATGAACGTCCATGATTTGGCTCCAGCCCTTTTGCTTTCTTAAACTTGTTGAGGCTTGCAACATTAACCGGAGATCAAGAGCGCCTCTCCACGCTCAAATGGCGTGTTGAGCTTATACACATTTATCAGTAACACCCGCAGGAGCATGCAGCACTGTTATGCTGTGAACCTTATTCCCTGTGGTGCTCATTAAAAGTGCCAGAGATAGTGCGGAGGTCCTTACCAGAGGAGAATCCTCCTCAATAACTCTTAATAGATCAGAAAGGCCTGATTTTCTTTCTATTTCATACATCTGCGCTCTGTTGGAGGCGGCCCCTCCAGCCCAAAGATGAAGCCACTTACTTTTTTGTTTTGATCTAATACCAGCTTCCTCAAACTAATCTCTAATCAACAGCACGTGAAGAGCTGCTGCCAGATGGGTATGCAGTGCAGCATGGTAGACTTTGATGGATGCGAGTGTGTGATGTGCAGTTTGGTGTCTCAGTTCTTTAACCAGGTGCTGATGCTGGGGAAGACTTCAGTCAGTGATCTGTCGGAACATGTCTTTGACCTAATCCTGGAGCTCTACAACATCGACAGCCATCTACTGCTGTCCGTCCTGCCACAGCTGGAGTTCAAGCTTAAGGTAAGATGGCTTTTTAACGATACATGGCAATATGCTGTTCGGGGATCTCCGATTAAACTGTCTGTGCCTTGAGGTCTTTTTGCTTGTGCTTGTGTATAAATGTAATTGTGTTGTATGTGGTGTCAGACTGATATTTGGCAATTGAGTTTTTCTGTTCTAAAATCTAACAACTGTGTGGTTTTTAGATGATAGGGGTCTAACGGTAAACAGAAAGTAAATCACGTTTCGGAGCGTAGCTTGGTTTTGGGGTCATGTTCGATACAAGTTCAATACAGCAGGAAAAATGGTCCCGTTTTAGTTTAAGGTTTATAGTGCTTATTAGTTAGTACGATTGTTAAGTTTAGGTATTGGGTAGGATTAAGGGATGCAGAATAAGGCATTTATTCATATGTGATGCGATCTGGGAAAATCTTTCGGATGTCGCGCTGGTATGTTTTCAGTAAGGTCTAAATATAGACTCCTGAATGTCAGTTTTTTTTGTCAAAATTGGGTTTTTATTAAATTATTATTCTATAACATCTTGTTTATCATCTATGAATATGTCTTGGGAAAATTCACTAGTTTAGTGCAGAAATTTTTTTATTTTATTTATTAATTTTTATCCACTGTTATCGTGTGGCGTGATGCGGAGCACAAGAGAACAACAAAGTTTGAAGCTGCTCGATCACTTAAAAGACCTTGCTCGCCTCTCAATCGTCCAATTTCAAAACAGTTTTCACAGGATGAATTTTGAGTTTGTAAGCTTTCAAATGAGACCCAATCTATGATGATTTCTAAAATATGTGACTTGGAAAAAAGGCAATAAAAAAGAGTGCCAGTCGTCCCGCTAGCAGGACGTGACCGTTAATTAAACCGTTTTTTTTCACAAAATTCCGTTTCTGAAAATCATAACGATCAGCCGACTTCAGATAACCACACCTTTTGTTACGGAAAAACAATAAAATAAAATATTGCTCCAGAGGTGTGCGACCTCTTACATATATAGCAATTGTAAGTCGCTTTGGATAAAAGCGTCAGCTAAATGAATAAATGTAAATGTAAACTACAGACTGCAGCTTTAACATGAATAAAAATAAAGTAATCACTGTAACCAACATAGGACACCCTAATATGGCAAGTTTGTGTGCACTGAATCATGTTTTTTCAAGTAAAGACAAGGTGTAACTAGTTTTACATAAAGCACACCTTGAAAATAACAGGAATATGACATAGTGGGCAACTGAATATAGCGCTGCCTTGTTGGTTTTTTTGTTGTTGTTATAGTTACTTTTACTTATTTTTATTATTATTATTACTATTATTATTAGTAGTAGTTGTAGTTAGTAATTTTATTTATATTACATTTCTTACATGCATTATATCAGCCATTGGCCCTCAACATTTGAAAGATTTGAAACCATAATTTTGGTTTATTATAGGGTATTATTTATTGACAGTCTTGTTAGATTAGGACGAAGTTGAACTACTAAATCGTTCTTTTCCCTTCTAATGTCAGGCCTAGTTTTGGATGGTTATTTGGCTACTTCTAAGATTGCATGGTAGCCCTGTAATTGAGCCTTTAGGATATCTTTGATAGCTCGTGATTAACATCTCACAATACCACGGAAGCCTGTTTACAACATTTCTTGTGGCCTGCGGGGGTCAAAAACCTTGTGTGCGAACTGTAAAGAACCTGATGAAATGGAGAAGTGTTTAAATGAAAAAAAGTGTTCAAACAAATTCTGCCTTCTGTGACTTACCTAAGAATAAATGTGCTATTCTCACAAATGGAAAATTCAGCTCAGTTATTTGTGAGTTAACTGGAAGTTAATAGAAACTTTAAAGCAATAACATCCACATCTAATATGGATTTGACATTCCCGAGCGAAAAAGATGCTGACATGAACATGATTACACTTTAGCCAAGTCAACGATCCTTTCTTTCATTTTCTTTCACATGAGATTTAATCCAGCGTGGCCTGAAAGCAAAGCATTTTTCAAAAACTAGCAAAGGCGATTATTTTCTGTTGTGTTGGTCATGTTATTAAACTTGTATACTCTGACAAAAGCAGGTTAAGTTTGTGATTAGTGTATGAATGAATGTTATCGGTCTGCTTGTTGTTCCACATACTGTATTTGGCGTCATGCCTTTATTCTTTTGTTTTTATGCAAAGCACATTGATGACGAGGCTAAATGGGTTAATTCTGTGTTTTGTTGTGTTATAATTAATGGCCGTGGACCTCGTTTCTGCAGTTATATCACCAGGAAATCCTCATGTCTGTTTTGTAGAGCAATGATAACGATGAACGGCTGCAAGTTGTGAAGCTCCTGGCTAAGATGTTTGGTGCGAAAGATTCAGAGCTCGCTGCACAGAACAAACCTCTCTGGCAGTGTTACCTTGGGAGGTACAGCTCACGCACCACACATCCAATTATCTGCTTCTTTCTTTCTCTACACAAACTGATAAACATTTCATTAGCAAGACAAAGCTGAACGATTTTGATCAACTATGTTTCCTTAGGTTTAATGACATCCACGTCCCTGTTCGACTGGAATGTGTTAAGTTTGCCAGCCATTGCTTGATGAACCATCCAGACTTGGCAAAAGATCTCACTGGTACAAACTGTTCCTGTACTAACTTTTACTACCCTTTTATTTCACAAATGAGTATAAAAGTCGACATGAAACTGAAATGCAACTCCTTTAATTTATAAAATAATAAAATATAATGACCAAAAAAATCCATTCACTGCAAACATTTAACAATATATGTATATATATATTGTTTTTTTTATATATTGTTTGCATCACATAATGTTTTTTTAAATATATATCATGTATATGTATGTTTGTTTATTATTTAAAAATTTCAGTTACATTTTTATTCATTTCAAATTTTGTCAATGCACTTTAAACCAAATTGTGCATGTTATTATTTCTCATGCAGAGTATTTAAAAGTAAGGTCACATGACCCAGAGGAGGCAATTCGACACGACGTCATTGTGTCCATTGTGACTGCCTCCAAAAAGGACCTTGCTCTGGTCAACGATCACCTGCTGAACTTTGTGAAGGAGAGGACTCTAGATAAACGGGTAAGTGCCAGGCTCTCTTTGTGCATGTTTGTTTGCTGTCTCCTGAACAGTCTTTATTAGTGCTGCAGTCATTTTATTTCATGCATAATATCTGAGGGACTTTTCTCCCATTTGTACCCCAAATGAACCAGAGACTTTGACATCTTCGCATTCAGGGCAGAGTCGAGCTGGAATACATTAGCTTCTTGTTTCTTTCCTGACACACTCCATTTCTTCTCCCTATAATTTAATCAGCAGTCTCCTTTAGCCACCCGAGCTGGAGGGGACGGAATGATATAAATTGGACTATAACCGTTTCTCAGCCTTTTCAAAATGCTTTCATGGTGAAATTTAATCGAAGAGCCCCCTGTGTTCTGGACAAATGACACCGCAGTAGTCAAGGCGTATTTCCATCTCATCCTATTACACCTTGTTTGCTTCTGTAGCTTGACATACATAAGCTGTGGCTTTATACGCAGGAATGGTTATGTCAGGCTATTTATGTTCAGCTGTAGCTAAATTGATGTTTTTATGACTTGCTAAAACCTTAAAAGCAGTAATTTCTTCGACATGTTCATGCTGAGGTAAAATGTGACTACAGGTGAGATTAAATATGATTTCTCTTTCTTAATGTATAGATTTTTACTGTTTAACTATAGGTGTGTTCTAAAATGTAGTAAGCTGCTACATTTTTTATCATAATTGGCTAAATAGATCGATTCTTTAATGAATTCCAGATGGTTCGAAAGTTTGGGTTCAGTAAATGTTTTGATGATGATGATAACACTTTCTTGAGCACCATATCAGAATGATTACTTAAGGGTCATGTGACACTGAATAACGAGCAATGATTTTGAAAATTCAGCTTTGCCATCATAGGACTAAATTACATTTTTAAAAACAAAAATATTAAAATAGAAAACACTTAATTGTAATACTAATAGTTCACAATAATACTTTTTTACTGTATTTTTGATCAAATAAATGCATCCTTGGTGCGCATAGACACTTGTTTTTTACAAACATAAAACTTTTGAGTGGTAGTGTTGTAAATTGTATTCACTACTGAAAAGTGTTTTTATATTGTATTGTTATGGCTCATTCGATTACATCACTTGCAGTGCATTACGGGATTGTTAAAAAAATGAAAATCAACTTTAAAAAAAAAATCAACAATAGAATAACATTGTGTCCCTGTAAAATATAAAATATATATTTTCTGACTTAAATGGGATGCTGATCAAGGTGTTTTTATTGCTGCTGGCTCTAAGGGCATGATGTTTTTCATGGGAGTAGAATAATCTCTCTGAGTACAGTTTCTTGTTGTGTGTTATCTTGCAGTGGCGGGTCCGTAAGGAGGCTATGATGGGCCTGGCTCAGATCTATAAGAAGTACGCCTTACAGGCGGAGGCTGGCAAAGAGGCAGCCAAGCAGATCTCCTGGATCAAAGACAAACTGCTCCATATTTACTACCAGAACAGCATCGACGATCGGTGAGTAAAGATAAGCAGGAGGTCTTTTGATATTAGTAGGATGTCCATGGATATTTTAAATTCAAGTGCTTTGTCAATTGTGAATGGTGCTTCCATTTAGTACTTGGTGATTAAGTCTCGATTTTCTTGTGGTGGTGGTGTAATGGGGGATGTTTTCATAGCACACTTTAGGCCCCTTAGTGCCAATTGGGCATTGTTTAAATGCCATGGCCTACCTGAGCATTGTTTCTGACCATGTTTGTCCATCCCTTTATGGCCACCATGTACCCATCCTCTGATGGCTACTTCCAGCAGGATAATGCACCATGTTCTTGAACATGACAATGAGTTCACTGTACTGAAATGGCCCCCACAATCACCAGATCCTAACTCAACAGAGCATCTTTGGGATGTGGTGGAACAGGAGCTTCATGACCTGGATGTGCATCCCACAAATTTCCATCAACTGCAAAATGTTATACTATCAATATGGGCCAACATTTCTAAATAATGCTTTCAGCACCTTGTTGAATCAATGCCACGTAGAATTAAGGCAGTTCTGAAGGCGAAAGGGGGTCAAACACAGTAGTATGGTGTTCCTAATAATCCTTTACGTGAGTGTATATAAAATATGGATGTCACAATGAGGAAATTTAAACTTGCGACAACACCAGAATTACCTATAACATTGGGGGAGGGAATGTTTTGAATACGCACTTGCTTTTTACTGTGCATGTATTCTGTGTATAGGGAGTGGCGGTACTACTGACCACACATTTTACAAGATATTAGTCAATGACGCTCAGGATTTGTTGCGCACCAAATCCTCTGCCATTGTCCTGCCAGTCATCTCTCCTTACTGAAATCTGACTCTGCAGCTCATGCTATGGAGCAGAGCAGGTGCTTTCAGCTTAAAATTGTAGTGTCTGTTGCACAACTGAACTAAATGGTTTTTATTTCTATAAAAAAGCAAAAAGACAGTGGGGGCAGTGCCACGGTGGCCAGTGATGTAATCGTGTATGGCCAACCACCTTGTATCAAGTCTACAGTAAGAGCTTGTTATAAAGCTTGATCTCCTGTATGAAGGACCTCTGCTGGGTAATTTAACTTTATAAAATATTTCACAGGTTGTTGGAATTTAAGGACCACTGGTGGACAGAGGATTTGAGATTGTGCACTTTACAGAGAAATCCCTTCAAATTTAATGATGTCATGGCACATCCTTGACATTAAAAATCCAGTCATGTTTTTAAGGCTTGAATTCATCGACAGCCAGTGGGCATGTTTCTCAGATGAGAACATAGAAAAATGACTTCTGAGACCCTGTTTGCTTTGGCTAAAAACAAGAGGACTGTGTAAACCCTCAGCTTGAACCTGTGTTAAGTGATTCTGCAGAGCTGAAGACAAGGCCAGTCGTAAAGAAAGAATAGTGATGTTACCAGACAGACGCTTGCTAACACATTGTGGGTTATGTGAATATTTTACACATTTTAATGCTTTGTCTTTTCATAAAGGGTTTTAATTATAGTTGGTACAATTGTTACAGCAGTTAAATTTTTTCGATTTTTAATTTGCAGTGATGGTTAAAAATGATACAGATAACATTACTATAGTAGCTATATTCATAAACTCTTTGATTATGACATTGATTTTTTTTTCCATAACATCCAAAATAATTGTTCAAAGAGAATTGAAAATCATACTTGCACACTTGATCTAGGTTAACCAGCTACTTAACTATGTCTTGAAGATGTGGCGTTGGTAATATTTTTGCAATGTTTTTGAGAAGTCTCTTGTGCTCACCGAAGCTGCATTTATTTAATAGACAAATACAGAACAGTAATGTTGTCATTATCACACGATCCTTCCGAAATCATTCTAGTATGCTGATTTGGTGCTGTAGGAAACTCAGAAGCGAAGACCAGGTGACTTTTTGAGAAGACGAGCTGTCGGTAGCCGCAGTCATCAAGTCTAACTAAGGCAGTGTATATTGAAGTTTATATAGTTTTTAGGAGGCAGTGCTTAGAAATGGAGACAAAGCACAAGGCTGATGACCTTAAATGCTAAATTCAATACACTCTACCTTCGTTTTTCATGTTATGTTATGTAAGGACATAAAACCAGCAGATGTTTGACCGATTCTTAAATATGTAATCCCACAGTGCTCAAGAAACATTATTATTATGAGGGTTGAAAACAGTTGTGCTGCTTGCTTAATTTCATTGTTCACACGTTAGTTTAGTATCCAGTTCTCACTAACTATTAACTACAACTTTTGCCTCAATAAACTCCTAATTACTGCTAAGGAATAGTTAGTCAGGTAGTTGTTAAGTTTAGGTATTGGAAAGGATTAAGGGATGTAGAATATGGTCATGCAGAAAAAAGGTATTAATATGTGTTTTATAAGCACTAATAAACAGCAAATATCCTAATAATGCATGTTAATAAGCACATAGTCAATGGTGATACTTGAACCCCAAACTAAAGTGTTACTTTTTTGTGAAAACCATAATACATTCAGAATTCTTTGATGAATGGAAAACAACAGCATTTAGCAAAACAGCAAAAGAACACCATTTCTTTTTTTTTTTTTGAACTATTTTGATCAATGTAACATGTCTTTGCTGAATTAGACATGACATCATTAAAAATGCCTTCATTGTGCTAGTCAACAGAGAGCTTAAAAGTCACTTATATTAAACTTGAATCATCAGTATTGGCTATCGGTAGTCTATATCGGCTGCAAAAATCCACCAAAGTTGACCGCAGATTCTTTTCACACTAAACCCAAGAATAGAGCCACAGGATGAAATACAGAGATGGTCGTAGTTCGGGCTCACAACTTGTTTCACTTCTTTTCAAATTTAAATGCACATACGGAGTTAATTTGCGGTCATTGTTTGAAACATGATTCCTTGTCCCATCTTGTAATCATTTCTGACCTTGTTCTTGTTTTTGTGCTCTGCAACCAAAGTACTTTTCATTTTCAAGCTTTCATGGCGTGTTGCATGCAGCTTGTTCAGATTCTCACTGATGAGTTGGTTTATAATGTTATTGCATTATTAAAGCATGTGCTGACAACTGTGTGCAAATGCAATTTCGTCTTATGATTGGGTCATCAATTTGAGATCTGAGCTCACTTGAATGCTGTCTAAGCTCAGTTAAATTCGGGTAATGACATGTCAAAGAAAACAATGTGCAATCTCAAAGGAATGTAAATGAAAAAAATATATATACAAGAGATTCAATCTGATTTGATTTTTTTCGCTAGGTTGCTTGTGGAGAGGATCTTCGCCCAATATCTCGTGCCTCACAATCTAGAGACTACAGAGCGAATGAAGTGCCTGTATTACTTGTACGCCACATTGGATGGAAATGCTGTCAAGTAGGTGCAGTAATTCTTGTTTTATTCATCTAAAACATCTGCTTGTGCAGAAATCGAGTAGAGGATTTTGAACCATGCAACCTGCTAACAAAAAGCCCCATTCTGTTAAATGTTGTTTAATTTAGAAATGCATCATGTTATGGAAGTAAAATTGTTTCATGATGGTTTTAATGGAAAATAGGATTTTATAAGGTGCTCGTGGGTCTGAAAAGAGTTTATGGGACCCATGAAGATGTATTTGCAGACATGGAATGTTGATTGTGGTTGTTGTGGTCTATCTCTCCTATAGAGCTCTGAATGAAATGTGGAAGTGTCAGAACATGCTGAGACACCATGTCAAAGACCTTCTGGATCTTGTTAAACAGCCAAAAGTTGGTTTTTCCTCTCAGTTTGGTTTTGGTTATAGTTTTTCTGATTTCTCTATATTACATGTTGTACATCTGGTTGAACATTCTTGAATTCCTTTTTCCCCACAGTCTGACTCTTACAACAAGGCTGTGTTCTCAAAGGTCATGGTTATCACAAGTAAGTCGTGTTTGTTCTCTGCAGTGCTGTTAGATTAATCTCCTGTCAAATACAATCAGCTTTTTGTGTAAGAAAAATGTTCACTGAGCGGGAAACATCTCTCCATCTCTGTGTTAAAGAAAACCTGCCAGACCCGGGGAAGACGCAGGACTTTGTGAAGAAGCTCGCTCAGGTTCTTGAGGAGGACGAGAAGATCAGAAAGCAACTGGAGACTCTCGTGAGCCCATCCTGCTCGTGTAAGCAGGCCGAGGTCTGCGTGGTAAGAACCGTATTTCTTCACCTTGCAGAAAAATCCGTTTTTTACCTTTTGTAGTTTAAGTTGTCTCAGTTTGTGGCTGTGTTTCACTCCACAGAAAGAAATCACCAAAAAACTGGGCAGCCCCAAACAGCCCAGCAACCCTTTCCTAGAGATGGTGAAGTTTTTATTGGAGAGGATAGCACCTGTTCATATCGACACAGAGTCTATCAGGTACATTAAGACTTTTAAATGCCGGGAATAAATGTACCATCATTTGCGCCCTGTCTCACTGCTTCCTCTCTTTCTGCAGTGCACTTATCAAACAAGTGAACAAATCTATAGAAGGAACTGCTGATGATGAAGATGAGGGAGTCCCGACTGAGCAAGCGATCAGAGCCGGCCTGGAGCTGTTGAAGGTAAATAAACCTCTTCTGTCCATGCTGGTGTTCAATTCCATTAGCACAGAAACATTATATTTGCATTAAGTCAGAATTTTTAGTTAGTTTGTTGCTCCAGTATAGCTACTGGGTTTTCATTTTATTTATTTATTTTTAATTAATTTGCTATCTCCTTTATCCAAAGTGATTTACATTGAATTTAAGGGTACATTTTATCAGTTTATGTGCTTGCACCATGGTCTACTTTTTTTATTGTTTTTTTTATTGTATTGTATTTAATTTTATTCCTCCGATTCAGATGAACCATTCATTAATCTGACAGTTATTGTATGATTCAAAATGTTACATAAGAATTAAATCACTATGAACAATCTGGTAACATTGCCATGAATCTGTGCAAACTGTTTCAATGAATTGATTAAAACTTGGTTCACCTATTCCTGTGAGTCAAACCTGCCAATACTAGCGTTTTTGCTACTATATTTTAAATGAGAAACAGACCATGTTTAGAAATCATAATGGCCCAATAAAATGCCAGCAGACAATATCATTCAGCCTTTAATATACACATTTAATAGAATGTAAACTTTTTTTATCATTAGTTTTTTGGTATGTGTTAATTGCTGTACTGAAGTGTCTCTACGCCCCTCAGGTCCTGTCCTTCACCCACCCTGTGTCGTTTCACTCTGCCGAAACCTTCGAGTCTTTGCTGGGCTGTCTGAAGATGGACGATGAAAAGGTTGCAGAGGCTGCACTGCAGATCTTCAAAAACACTGGCAACAAACTGGAGGAGAGCTTTCCACACATCAAATCGTAAGTTCGAGTCTGTCTAATGGACCGGGCTGTTCAGAAGAGCACATCTGGGCTTTCGTTCAAGAGGAGTGATACTGCTTGAATTGTTCCACCACTTCAAACGTTTCAAACATGCTTATATTTATTGAAGACTGTTTCTCATTTTGTGAATTCTGAGATGCTCTGTCATTTGAAATTGGAAAACCATTTTCTATTGTGCTGTACAGTCATCCTTAAAGTGGATGTTGCCATTCACTTCTGCCTGTTTTACTTCTTTTTGCCCCCTAGAGTCCTGTTACCAGTACTGCAGCAGAAAGCAAAGAAGGGTCCTCCTCGCCAGGCCAAATATGCCATCCACTGTATCCATGCCATGTTCTCCAACAGAGATACACACTTTGCACAGATATTTGAGGTAAGATTGTGAAGAATAGTCTTGGTGCCTAAAATATATCTGAAATAATTTTTTTGTAATTTTGCTGTTCCTCTGAAATTACCGAGACCATGACATATACACTTTAAAATTTTACCTGGATGCCTGACATTCTAACCAATTGCTTTCTATCTGCCACAGCCTCTGTATAAGAGTCTAGACACAGACAACATGGAACAGCTCATCACCCCTTTAACGACACTGGGACACCTGGCCATGCTGGCCCCGGAACAGTTTGCAGCTCCGCTCAAATCTTTAGTGGCCAATTTCATCGTTAAAGACCTGCTAATGAACGACCGGGTAAATTACAGCACTGCTCATTACTGTTTCCACAATAAAGCCTGAATTTTGATGAGAGGACACAGAAGTCAGTGTGACACACTGTGTAGAAATGCTCATTTTTATGTCTCCCCTTCTGGTGAAGTACTGCAGTGTGTGAGCACTCAAAATGAACTCATATACTTGATGTATAAACGCCTATGGATTGCCTCTTTTTTAAAATAAATATTTGTGTATTTTCTGGCCATTACAGGATGGGTGTAAATTATAATAGAATATATACAGTATCATAGAAATTAAAAGTAAATAAATTATAATAAATATATTTTTGACTTGGATATATTACAGTTCCAATGTATAATATTCCACTATTAAAAACAATATATTCCAATATCATAATGCCAATAATAAATATTACATTATTTATTATTGGCATTATGATATTGGAATATTATACATTATTATACAAAATATACTTAAATATATATATATATATATATATATATATATATACACTGTGTATATATACTGTATATATACACATGCACATTTTTATATATTTTGTGTACTTTTTATTTCAGTATATTTTGGATTGAAATGTTACTGAAAAAAATATGCCAGATTATGGCAAAAATAATAGAATATTCATATGATTAAACTGTTACTTAAAATAGAATTTAAAAATGATTAAATGTTCATATTTGTTTATAAAGCCTCAAGGGTTGTGTGTGTGTTCTAACTTCAACATAATGACTGTTCTTGAGGTCAGTATGAACGTGAACTTACATGGACAAAAAAATAACAAAACATTAGACATTTAAATTTTTTATCACAATTATTTGCATAACAATGAATCATCAGCCAAAGTTTCGTGATAGTGAAAGCACTGCTGATAATGAATGCCATAGCTGGTCAAGAGAGCAGCATTAAATATGCATGTGTTGTTTATTTGCCTGTAGCATGAACTAATTTAGACTCATTTAATTAATGTGATTTTATGGGTGTGTGCTTTAAGGCTCAAATCAACCCAGTATAATTATGAGAGTAAATGCCTGAGAAAGTTCTGAACGTATCAAACAGATGAGATCCCGTTTACTGATCTCATTTGATTAACCTTGTGGGCACAGATTTCCTTAATTTGGTTGTAGTTTTAAATCAAGTCGTGTGCTTTAATACACACAGACGTGTGACACATAATTTGTCTCCATTACAAGCAGTGTGGTTATTTTTAGTTGTAATCTTGTTTAGAAAACTTTCAGATAAAGCAATAAAGGGTTCTCCACACTCTCCGGTTTTTGAGGCATCTGATACTGATTTTCTGTTTGCTGCACAGATTGCTGGCAAGAAAACCACCAAGCTGTGGGTTCCAGATGATGAAGTCTCTCCTGAAACATTGGCTAAGGTGAGGCGCTCAGTAAATAAATCACAACTTCAGCTAAGATTTGTCTTTTGCCATTTATTATTCATTTTCCCAGAGTGAATCACATTTCAGCCTGTATTGCATTGATTCCCAGCAGATCTGTCTAGACAGGTTCTTTTCTTCTTTTAGTTTTTTTTCTCTCTCCTTTATATTTTAAATAAATGAGACCTAAACTTGCAGTCACAGGAGATGATACTAAGGAGTAAATTAAGTTTAATGTTCCTCTTGTCTTTGTGCGTTTTAGATTCAGGGTCTGAAACTGATGGTCAGGTGGCTGCTCGGCGTGAAGAACAACCAGAGTAAATCTGGCAACTCCACTCTGAGAATGCTGACGGCTATCCTGAGCAGCGATGGCGATCTGACGGAGCAGGGCAAGATGGGGTGAGTCAGTCACACATGCCCTAAATGCATAGTTCCAAACCCTTCACTAGTGACTATCATGAGCTGTGATGTACAATAAAAAATATAGGTCAATTTCGTGGCTTTAAGAGCACTCAAAAACCGAGCATTTACATCCAACAAATGAACACTACCGTTCAAAAGTTTGTAAAGATCCGTAAGATTTTTTTTCTGTTTTTGAAAGAAGTCTTATGCTCACCAAGCCTGCATTTGTTTGATCAAACATAGTGAAATTATTAGAATTTAAAAATTCTCCATTTTAAAATATTTTAATATACAATGCAATCTTCATTTCTTTCAGATTTTTATTTTTATTTTAATTTAAATTTTTTTTCTTTTTTTTCTTTTTAAAAATCTGGCTGACCCAAGAATTTTGAACGGTAGTGTATGATAAAATCATCAAAAGTTAAAATGTACGATTTTTAGAATTTAATGTATAGTTTTTACAAATGTATTAATTATAAAAAAAATTTCACACACAGTCTGTTACCAAAAAGGCTGGAAATTATACTTTCATTCTAATAGGAAACTTCAACATCATAATAAATTCATGAACACATTGGCTGGAAAATGATGGCATACATGGCAAAACATTACTGATGCTTTTATTTGTATGTTGTGATGTGGGAGTGATTTTATGCGCTGGCTTTCTGTGTGTGTGGGTGTACAGGAAGCCGGACATGTCTCGTCTGCGGCTAGCAGCCGGCTGTGCGATTCTTCGTCTCGCTCAGGAGCCGTGCTACCATGAGATCATCACCCTGGAGCAGTACCAGCTCTGCGCCCTCGTCATCAACGTAAGACCCATCACTGGCTCCTTATCTGACTGCATATTGGTCTAATGTAAAAAAAAAACGGGTTACTCTGCTCTGACTAACAGGCTGGTTGGTTTTGTAGTGATTCACTCTATTCCTGGTCACATGCCATGCTTTGAAGTCTTATCTGATGTGCAGATTATTGCAAATATATCTTTGAGGAAGCCTCACAAACCGACCATTAAAATCAGAAGTCAGCTTCCAAATAATGCCTCTTATTGCAGTTGTAGCCTCAGTGTGAATGGTGGTCACTCACAATACATTTTCATTTTATAAGATGGATGACTGTTTCAGAGTACAACTGGATGTTTGGAAGCAAAAGAAAAATGGTGGGAATTAATTGGATTGTTGAAAGTGGGCGTTTCATATTAAAACGGAGCCAGATCAAATACATGTGTATTTGGTGTGCAGGCTGTTAGATTATATTGCTAACTGACAGACAAAAGTGACATCAGAAGAAAAAAAAAGAAGAAAAAAAAAACGGTTTCAGAGGAAGAAACCCATCAGTTTTTCACAGCAAGTCTAAATGTGTGTATTAAGAAATTAATTGGGGGTGTGTTTTGATTTTGGTGGTGGCACTTAACCCTAGGTTGCTGCAAGGTTATTGTTCCTGGAGTGTTTTGTAAACTGTTGATGAAAAGCATCAGCTGTATGACTCATTAGGAACTAATGAGTGCTCTTGTGTTTCTCAGGACGAGTGCTATCAGGTGCGACAGGCCTTCGCCCAGAAGCTGCACAAAGGTCTATGCAGATTGCGTCTGCCGCTGGAGTACCTGGCCGTGTTCACGTTGTGTGCCAAAGACCCGGTGAAGGAGCGCAGGGCGCACGCCCGCCAGTGCCTGGTCAAAAACATCAACTTGCGCAGAGAGTACCTGAAACAGCACGCTGCAGTCAGCGGTAAGGGCGGTCCGTCTAAATCCTGCTCTAAAGACGAGGCTAGAATCAAGAACCAGTTCTTATTCAGGATCGCTTATTTGGTTCATTTACAATTATCAATTCATTTTATTTGTTTTTTTTATAAAAAGGAACATACAACACCACTGTTCAGTCATTTTTTCGATCAAATGACTCTTCTGAGTTATTTTAATAAAACTGTACAAAAAGATTCACTCCTGTCCAGCTTTAGCTATCCACATTTCTAATTGGTTGTCTGACTTGGTTGTATAGACTTTCAATGAATCAGTACAAAAAGATTACTTAAGCCACTAATGAAATATAAGGTTGGGCACCTCACAATTCATTTTAGATTTGTTTCAGGTCACAATACCATTCCAAATTTATTCTCAGTGCATTTTAATATTTTTAGAAACATCAGTTATTAATAATTCATGTAAAAATTGCCCTTTTTGGGGGTTGATCCACATTCCTTTCAAAGAGCCTTCCAATTAATACATCAGTTTTAGTTATTAATGATCTTTTGAGGTGAGGGTTCTTAAAAGCTAAAAGAATCATTCCGGAATCAGAAGCAGAATCTAATTCCTTGTTAAAGAGGCACACACATGTGGTGTGTTTGTGTGCTAGTGATCTTTATTAGTTTATATTCACACGTCCTGCACAGTGAAATCTTGAGATGCTCTGCTGAACTGTTCATCAGGGTCATTATGCAGAAGACTCTGCTGTTATGTCTGTCCTGTCAGGAGGATTTGCCAGTCCGTCGTGTTGGTTTTGGAATTAATTCACTGCATGTCAGCATTTTGTTTTAATTTGTTAGTTTCTGGCCCTTTGAGAATGTGAACCTTGTCCAATTGTAATTAATATTCATGAACCACAGTACAAACCCATGCTATTGTAAAATATTGTGGGACCTGGAAAATGCCCAGGATTTTATAATACTCCCATAAAGTGTGTGTGTGTTTGTGTGTGTGTACTGCAGAGAAGCTGATATCACTCCTGCCGGAATATGTGGTGCCATATGCAATTCACCTTTTGGTCCATGACCCAGACTACGTGAAAGTCCAGGACATTGAGCAGCTCAAAGACATCAAAGAGTGAGTCCACACAAGCTCCACCGGCTTCTCTTCCTTCTTCAATCTGAGAATGTTTATCTCTTCATTAGGTTGTCATTTCAAGCTTTAGATGAGGTATTTGTTACCAATATGCTGCCCTTCAAAATTTCATAAACATTGGAGAAAATGTGCAGCTTGTTAGATGTTTGGCTGCCTGCCTAAAACACTGATAAATGGTGTTCCAGAGTTGCCATCTGCCTTTAATCTTGAAAATTATGTTTTTCTCTCCCTTCCTCTCTCTCTGTCACTCTCTCTCTTATATCTTCTCTTTCCCTTCAGGGCTTTATGGTTTGTTTTGGAAATCCTAATGGCCAAAAATGAAAACAACAGCCATGCGTTTATCAGGAAAATGGTGGAAAACATAAAACAGACAAAAGATGGACAGTGTCCGGATGATCCCAAGATTAATGAGGTCTTTCTTGTTTCAAGGATGCTTTGCTTTTTTATGTGGCTATTCAAAAGTTGTTTTAACAGGGAAAATCCTAGAAATGTAGATGATTTTCAGAACTGGACATTAAAGGAGAACTCCGGCGCAAATGAACCTTTGGTCTAATAAAACTTTGGTACCTAGTTAACCGTTCTCTGAGATTTGTTTTCATGATCAAATGTAAAATGTTTTATCTCTAAAATCTGTTTTGTATATAACGCTAGTATATGGGGGCATTTATTAAGTAAAAAAAAAAAAAAAGTTAAAACCACTAACAAGGCTCAAAATAGCCCCACACTAACACAGTAACATAATGAGGGTCCCTGCATGCAAAACGAAGCATTGAGAACTCTGTAAGTGTACAGACCGTTTAATAAGAAGATATTTTATAAAGACAGTCCACTTCGTGTATACACAGCAGGAGCCATCTTAGGAAAACGGTCTCGATAAGTCGAACCACGAACGTTACTGTGTTAGTGTGGGGCTATTTTGAGCCTTGTTAGTGGTATAAACTAGCGATTTCTTTTTACTTATTATATGCCCCCATATACTAGCGTTATACGCTAAACAGTTTTAAAGATAAAACTCTTTACGTTTGATTATCATGAAAACAAATCTCAGGGAATGGTCGACAAGGTACCAATGTTTTATTAGACCGAAGGTTAATTTTGCGCCAGAGTTCTCCTTTAATGAAGTACCAACAAAACTTGTAAATGTCTGTAGTCATTTATACCCTTATATTGCCCATGCCTATTTAGATGTTTACACTGTCTTCAATTTACACTTATATCTTTTCTCTCTCTTTCTCCTCTCCAGAAACTGTACACAGTGTGTGATGTAGCCATGAACATCGTCATCTCCAAGAGCACCACATACAGTCTAGAGTCGCCTAAAGATCCTGTACTGCCTGCACGCTACTTCACACAACCGGACAAGGTGCTTAAATGCTGCCTTTCTGTTGAACTGCTCTAGGAGTTAGTTGTAGAGATATGAGGGAATTATTTTTTTTGTTGGATTATGGGAATTCTTTTTCTGGGAAAGGGACCGTAAAGTGGATGAGAGAGAGTCAGCATAGGATTGTGACTGGATTTGAACCCATAAACAGCTGCTCTTTATTTGTGTATTATGAACCATACACGTTTCTGCCCTGCAGTGGAAAAGTCATGAAATCTTAGAGTAATTGACCCTTCGTAGGTAGTTTAATTGACAGACGATCTGACCAGTCATCATCCACCGAATCTGCAATTTTTGTCCGACAAAGCTGTCAGGAGAGTAAGTAGATTAACGTTGGAGGATTTGAACTTGAAAAATGGTGTGTACTGACATCTTTCCACGGTTGAAACAAGAATCCTTCTTATGTTCATTCATGTTCATTTAATGCTATAAATCAACTAGAAGGAAGAGATGATCGGTTCACGAGCAGCATTAAGAGGCTCTACAGCGTTCTGTCAGACACATTAAAGAGCCACAAAATGAGATTTATTGTTTAAATTTCCTTAAAAAAAATTACCAAATTTTTTTTTTCAAAAAGGCGAGACTTTATTTCATATCAAAAGTAACCTGGTCTGTCCTGTCTGTCAACGTGTTGTCAGTGTTCTCTCTGCTCCGCAATGTATTGTTCACTATGTGAGAACGGTGTGGCGTGAGAGCGGCATGGTTTGTCGGACATAGCAACAGTAATTAAAGGGGACGGGTCTTTGCGATCTGTACTGTATGGAAAATGTTGCATGCAAAAAAAGCTTAACACCTTTATCTAGTCAGAAGTCATAGAAATGTTGATTGGTTCGCAGGTGTGGAAGACCTTCTGATGGTACAAACTTTAAATCAGTTTAAAAAAAAATGTTTGTTCAAATTGATTTTTCTCCTACTCGATCACAATATCTTTCAATGTCCTCGCTGCCTTTCAGAATTTCAGTAACACGAAAAACTATCTGCCTCCTGAGATGAAGTCGTTCTTCACCCCAGGAAAGGTACATATTTGCCTTCTAGTCTGTGCTTTTAACCTTCTTCAGTCCAATAGGACTCTGAGATTGACTGCCTGATTCTCTCTGCAGCCCAAGGCAGCAAACGTGCTGGGCGCCGTGAACAAGCCTCTGTCCGCCACAGGAAAACTGCAGACCAAACTCTCACGAATGGAGACCATCAGCAACGCCAGCAGCAACTCCAACCCCAGCTCCCCCGGCCGCAGTAAAGGACGGTTAGTGTCACAAACACAATTAGCTCACATGTATGTGTGAGGAGGAAGCTAAGGCTGCACTCGGGACTATGGCTCCGTCCACACTACTGCGTTTTCGTTTAAAAACGGAGACCTTTTGCTACGTTTGCACCTCCCGTCCACACTAAAACTGAAAAAACGGAGATGTTTAGAAACGCTGGAGACCCGTTTTGCGTTTTGAATCTCCGGAGAGCGTTTTAGTGTAGACGGGACAAAACGGAGGAGTTTAGAAAAGATGACGCAGAGGCTGACACTCGGCTCTATGATTGGGGGGATATCAGTCATGATGTATCCTTCCCTGATTCGTCAGCCACCATACACCGGCACGCGCATGCACAGTGTTGGTGAATGGTCACATGATCCGCGTTTTCAGTCGTTTTAATGTGGATGGAGATAAATTCCAATACGTAGATAAAACGCTGGTGTGGACGGAGATCGTATTCGTTTTAATTCTCCGTTTTTAAACTAAAACACAGTAGTGTGGACGGGGCCTATGAAAGATCGTCCTTTCTAATAGATATGGGAAGTCTCATTCATTTTAAGTTTGTTTTTTAGTGTGTTGTTTTTGATTCTTTACGATTCTTTACACTTAAGTTGTAGTAGTTACATATCCTTTTTTTGTAGTAAAGTATTTATGGTACAAAAATACTGTTCAGCGCTATATTTTTGGGTTGTTGGAGAGAATTCTACCTTATATTGGAGAAGTGCACAAACGCTTTGCAGTTTGGTTAAAGCTACACTGTGTAACTCTTTTAGTTTATTCTTAGCTAAAAACACTTAGCTCTTTCGAAAAAATATGTGCTCATTAACGTATAATTACTTCGTTCAAGTAATAAAGTATTCTTGTGAGTGTATAATATGCCATTGAAAATACATCCGGGTAAGGGGTTCTAATGTCAGTCGCCATGTTGCCCCTCCATCTTGAAAGTACATTAGCAAAAGAGGGACATACCCGTTAATTCAAGCTTTGCCTTTCGCGTTTACGTTTGAGTTAACACTCATGGACGAGGTCGAACTGGAAGCCATGTTAATCTTGGACTACATTGGCCACCGTAGGAGTTAAAACGAGATCGGAATTGAGAGGAACAGAAACTAATATTCAATGGATGGTCATATACCTTTTCACAGCTAGATGGGGCTAAAAATCACACAGTGTAGCTTTAAACCGATGAATTAACAACCAACGGAAAATCAGTTTGTTTGTAATCTGACCTCACTATAGGTTGTAGGGGAAAACACCATATCATGGCTAGAGATAGCTTTTCTCTGAATGCAAGAAACAACCCATCTAACCGGTGATTTTGAAAATGTGTAATTTAGCACATTCCTAAAAACGACATATTTGTTGCATGATCTGTTGTAGCATACATTTGATCCAGATGTCCTGTAAAACCAATGGTGGTGTGCATCCATACACAAGCGTTGTAAATAACATTTGACACACTCCCACTCCTAAAGCTGTAATATTGTTGTAACACTGAGCTGTCTGCAGTTTGATCTCAAGCCTCATCTGAATCCATTTTTTTTTAACAATTTTTCATACTGCAAATTTTGGCTGTGGTATTAACATCCTGCTGTGGACTAAACAAGCTCTATTGAGGTCACAGTGCATTGTAATCATACCGCCGTTCAGCATCCACACGAGTGAAAGCAGCAAAGGTAGGTGTGTAGTGGCGGTCTCCAACTCATTGGGTTATTGAATAGGTGTCATTGAGATTCTTTTGAATGGAGTGTTTTATGTATCCGTGTATCTGTCACGAAGGCAGAATAATTGCCGTTTCTCTTTACCTGTGCTACACTGAAAGAGCACTCTGGGGATGTACTGCTGAATGGCATTGAGATGACTCATGCTAGATTTACAATGGCCAAACCCATAGCTGCCTTTATATTACCAAGACAGACATGAGAAATGCCTTGAAGTTTGTCTTTCTTGAAGTCTTTATTATTGGTTTCTTCACATCCTTCAGTTAGTTGTTAATGCCTTTAACAAGATTTCTAAAAACAAATCAAAAAGTAACTTGTCTCGCACTGCATGTGCATTTCTTTTCTCACCCCAGACTGGACTCGGCTGATGTGGACCACAGTGAGAATGAAGACATTTCGATGAAGAGCCCATCTGAGACCGAAAAGCCCAGCAGGGGGCGCAAGCGAGGCGCTGCAGCCAACCAAGACGACAAGGGCCAGGAGTCCAAACCCAAGCGGGGCCGGAAGAAAGCAGCCAACACGAGCACTGATGATGCCGAGGACCAGTGGGGCGAGGACAGCGGCATGGCAGAGCCGACCATGGAGACCGAAGACGAACAGAACAGCCCACCCAAGAAGGGGAGGCGAGGACGCCCCCCCAAATCAGCAGCCGCAAAGGACGAGACACCCAGCAAGGGCAGGAGGGGTCGCAGGAAGGCTGCTCCACCTGTAGATGAGGAGAATGAGGACGAGCAGCAAGAGGAAGAGGAGGAGGAAGACGATGACGCGGGCAGTGAGAATATGGAGGTGAAGCCCAAAGGCAGACGAGGACGGAAACCAAGGTGGGTGGCTGCCTGTATGCACTTCTGTTCTTCTTCATCTATTATTATTATTATTTATCATATATACTGTTTATGACAATCAAGTCAGTGGCTCAGTGTACAGTGTTCAAGTACAAGGTCAGTGGCTTTGGAACATCGGGAGAAGACATTAAGAATTTTGACGAGAATTGAAGGTTTATATAGCCTTCAACCTAATATTGGTTTTTATTGGTTGATCCATGAATGTTGCAAAGCAACTAGCGATAGTATGACAAAACACCTTTTTTCTTAATGTAAATGCTGTTCTATGTGAATTTTACAACATGAGGGGAGCACAAAGCTTTGTTTACATATTTATATTTGGATTCGTGCTGAATGAGAGAGGCACATATTTGTCGGTTTTGTATTCTTTTTTGTGATCTGGCAATTTTCCACAAATTTAAAGTAGAAAAACACTAGGACGAGGACAGATACATTTTTAAGGCCCGTTCACACCAAGAATGATAACGATTTAACAAAATCATTCTTGATATTAAAGAATAGCAGAGTTCACACCACATCTATAACGATGATAATAGCACTGAGAAACAATATCGTTGAAATGACTTTCAGAAGGATTTTATCCAGCTGAGGAATGATAAAAACATTGGCAGCCATTTAGAATCCATCGTGCTGTAACAAGCTCGAGGAAGCGACAGACCAGCACACGCTGAGAATAAACAGAACAATATCGTCCGCTGGTGTGGACGCTAATATAGTTGTCTTTATAGTTATTGGTTTTGGTGTGAACAGGCCTTTACTTGCATATCAAATTCTACTTACCAGTTTGAGCTTGTTAGACTTGGTAAGGCACATCCAGTTTTATTTGTGTAGCGCATATCAGACACCCCTGTAATTTAGCTTTGCTTTGTATGGCAGCGCATCAAATAGGCTATATCCTAAATGTGTCTCACGCGCAAATGAAATATTCATACCTTTTACAGCAAGTGTCATTTGCTTTGGAACTTCGGGAGAAAACATGATGATATTAGACGAGATGGAAGCTGTCCTGCTCGTGTCCCAAATCTCTCTCAGAGTGCTATTATTAATGACGCATTTATCTTTGTGGGGAATTTATTTATTGGGAACTTTTTTTATTCAACTTTCTTGTATAAAAAATACTATTTAGGTTACCATTATTTACTGATATTTATTTCAATGTTTTACTGGCTGTATTGTGTTGTTTTACTGACAGAAGCGCTAAAATAAAAAGTTAAAAACGTTATATATATGTATATGTGGCCACTTTATTAGGTAAACCTAGCTTAAAATCATCAGTTCCTGAAATACTTAGGCCTGTGATTTTCTGATTAGATATTTGCATAAACCCACCCTGACATTGTCAAAGTCTGCCTAAATAATATTCATGAACTGTATACCAAATTGAGTCTGTACTATGGATAATGTAGAAAAAACTGCTACTGGAACTTCCTGAGTACCCATAAACCCTTTTTTAAACATGTTTCAAAATGTTTTTTTTTTTCTCAGAGCGGAGGTATCAGAGGCCGCCAGCGATTCTGTGGAATCCACACCTCAAAAAAGGAGAGGACGGCCTCCAAAGTCACAGACGGCGGCAAGGAAAGCCAGGTACACAGACCCATGTTGCTAATAGCACAGCCTACGTGTGTGTCTAGGTCTGTTTCATGGGTTTCATTCGATTTCATATAATCTGTTTCAGTGGAGGGAGATCAAAAGCCGCCAACCAGGAAGAGGAGTCTGAAGAGGAGATGGACACAGCCCAACAGAGTGAAGAGGAAGATGATGAGTCAATGGACTCACCTAAAGTGAGTTTCCTTTCGCTTGAATACCCCCATTCATGGAAAGCCCAATTAGCTGATTTAAAAACATTTTGGTATCTAAGCAAGGAAGATAAACATCTTGAAAGTCTATCTTTAAAACACTTAGGAAGATCTTTTTGGAGACTGGAGATTTGTACCAGAAATATAATAATTGTTTAAATATATGAAATCCACATAGATACCCACTCTAGAAATCTGTATGAAAATAAAAATAAAGAAAATCTGATGTTTATCATGAATAACTTGGTCATATAAATGAATTTAAAATCTTGAAATGTATAACTAATGAACTATTATTTTCCATGTCGTAAAATGCTTCAGAGATTTGTATCTAGTAATCATGAATGACCATAAATGTCATGGGAATTTATTGATCAGAAACATTGAAACTGTTGAGAATATGTACTAATGACATGTTTTATAGGTGCGACGGAAGGTTGGAAGAAGGGACAGAAGATGAGTGCTTACAGACACAAAACGCAAGATTGATTGGAGATTGCTATACTTAAGGAAAAAGTCCCAAAAAGAGGAGTGAACTTGTGGAAAGTTTGGACTTTGGAGCCATGCATCTGCTTCAGCTGTATTTTGCCGTCTTTTTCTGCCGTACGCTTCTGCCCCACCTATCCACCATGACTTGTGGTTCGTTTTCCATTGTTATGTGTGCCGACCATGTGATCTTAATCTTATGAGAAAGTGTAAATAGTTTTTGGGCTCTTACTCCCCCACCCCACCCCACCCGAGGTTAGGGAGGCAACTTGTATAGCTTTTACCTCCAGCTTTAAATATATTGCACCAGCTGATCTGTCCAAGTAAAAGAAAAAAAAAATCTGAACAACTTTTAGCAGTACTGTATGTGTCCTCTGTGTCTTCTGTATATCATTCTGTACTGTGCTACACGAATAACCATTTTGTAGGTCCCTTTTTTATTATTTGTTTGTCATTTTATCCTTTCCTTTTTTTAACCCTACTCATTTGTGTAATTCTTGTGTGCATATGGTTGTGCATGTGCAAATGTGCCTCTGCAGATAAAAGAAACACTGGTCTGATGATAAATTCATGTCTTTGTTACATTTTACAGCCCAGTATTGATTTTATCAGTGTTTGAAACAGGGAGGAGATGGTACAGAGCATTGGTTTTAATATTGGCTGTGTTGGGAAACAATTGAAGATTCTTCCCCCACCACCAAAATCAGTTTTTCAGTCTGCTGAACCAATAAAATATTCTGTATAAATAACTTTGTATTTGTTTATTGTTCATTTAGGCAGGGCTTTTGAATACTTTTATGCCTCTGACCTCAAAATATTTGTCCATTTTTAGGAATCGTCTTTCTAAAATATAATAGCAGCTATATATTTTCATTTAATTTTTTTTTAATACTGTTAAAAAGTATAAGTATATTTAGTAAAATATGATCTGATAAAAATATAGTTATAGATATTTTTTTCCTAGGAGTACTTTTAGATTTCAACTCAATGCAAAACTATGGCTGGCAATGGAATCAATTAATTTTGATTCATGTCTTTAAGGATAACCGGTAACTATATTAACGTCTACAACAACACAAGATAACATTATGTCTATTATGAATGTATTATATATAATTATTTGTCGTCTGTCTCTTTAAATGATCTGGATAATCATATAAGATAAGATGGAAACAGAAATATATCCTCTGTGCTGGTTATCATTATAGTTGTGGTGTTCATTCTGCTATTCTTTTAATCTTACAAAGATTTTAAGAACTATATCTCCATCATTACAGTTATCGTCATTGGTGTAAACGCTGGGCGGTCAACATCTAAACCAAATTTATGATCAGCTAATCATTTATTTGGCATCATTCAAGTGTCATAAGATACAAAAGACAACTGGCTATTGAGAGGCTGTGCAAATAAATGAAGACATACATAAGGTCAACCAGAATCTACAAGTGAACGGTACAAGTTGTTCGGTTCGGCCACTGAAACTGAAATCCAACTTGTCAAATGACATAAACCATGCCTTTTCGTTCAGTCTGCTTACATGTTATTTGAAGTTTTGTGAGGATTTGGTTAAAAGCAAACCGTTAACAGAACTTGTTTTTGTTCGAGGTAACAAATATTGTTTTTCGTGCACCCTCCGAGTCCACCGTCTGCTTACCAGCTGCTCTGTGGCATCTACCGGTAGCCTTAAAACTGGAAATCTATTAGACTGCATTTAATTGAGCAACATGGAGCCGTTTTGTACTATTATAACAGCTTTGTGCAGGACTGTCATTAGCATGCATTTATACACCCACACTATGTAAGAACTCTACTTGCTGCCAACTGCAACTGAGAATTAAGTAAATAAAACAAACAATTCAGTGTTGGTTTAAGCAAAGGCTCTTAACGGCCATTTTTTACACACTGTCAGAGGTCTTTGGATTATCTGTCTGTCTGTCTGTCTGTCTGTCTGTCTGTCTGTCTGTCTGTCTGTCTATCTATCTATCTATCTATCTATCTATCTATCTATCTATCTATCTATCTATCTATCTATCTATCTTTCTTTTACAGCTTTTGTAGCCTACAAATCAAAGTTATTTTTTTTTTTAGCTATTTAACTATTATTTATTTACACTACTTGTCTTTTGTCTCGCATGAGACACTGTAGTAAAAGTCTGAATCATCCTTAAGTAAATGAAAATCCTGATTGGCCTCACTAGTTTGCCATGTGTCACTGTGTGTACTGTTGTTGTGTTGAGGTCACGTGACTGTGCTGACCAATCGGAGTGGAGGATGTTACGCCGCGCGCTAGTCCTGTGTTGTTCCCTGTAGTTCCATGATATCCGATTCATTTAAACGAGTCGATTCGTTCGGTTTGCTGAAATTAATAAATTAGTTTGATTCATCACAATGTTCCCGGAATTCTTGTAAGTGAAATTTAGTTAAATGCCTCTGTGTATGACTTAATTTTTGACTGTTTTTTTTTAGCTTGTAGTTTAGTAGGCTATCTGTGCGATCCAGAAGTGTTTTTCCAAACTTTTTAAGTAATGTTTGCCAAAATTTGCACTTAGTCAGTCAACCATTTTATTCACACTTTATTCAGTAACTTTATCAGAAAAAAACAGGAACTTTTCATTTAAGATATGTACTCATTTGAGAATCGGTTCAACTGAATCACTAAAAAGAACCGGTTCATATGAACTATTTGTTCTTGAATCGGACATCACTCCAGATTAGGGGTCGAGTGTGGAGTATAGTGAGCATGTATTTAGTAACACATTCTCAGTGTACATCCTGAGCCGGTCGGTTGTACACTGTCTGTGTGGGGTGTCGATGTTTTATCCATGTGTTTTATTTTCACGTGAATATTATGTGGCGAATTACAGGAACAACCTCCCGTCGGTTTTGATGTCTCTGCGACTGCAGCCTTGGCTTGAGTGGGGAAAGGTAGGTTTGATTCATAAGATGCATGGCTCTGATTCTTGCGTTGCAAATATACATTGGATAAAACTTTCGACTGGAACAAATGCATTGATTGTTATTCCTTCAAGCTGAATGACGGTCTTGTGTAGTTTGCGCATGGAGATAAACAGAAACGCCTGTGTTTCAGGCAAACCGAAATGCATGTTTATTAAATGAAAATTACCTTTCTGAAGAAGCTTTTCTGTTGGCGTTTAAACTTTAGTCATGTTCCTCATGGATCAACATGATGATGTGGACAGTTCATAATGATTACCAAACATGAATGAATTATTAAATTATCAAGTTCTTGTTTTCCTGTTACTTAATTGAGATCATGATTACATTTTATATGTGTGTTATATAACGTTAAACCTATGTGCATCACTCGCATAACACTCACTCATGTTTTGTTTTCATTATGGGGACTTTACATAGACAGAATTATTTGTATACTGTAGAAACTGTATATTTTATCGCCTTACACTAAACCTACCCATCACAGAAGAACATTTGCTGCATTTTTACAGTTTCAAAAAACATCACTTTGTATGATTTTCCTAATCAGCTGTTTTCCTCATGGGGACCAAAATATCCCCACAAGGAGAAGGATTTCACTTTACGGAGACATTTTTTTTCCCATAATGTAAGGTCTACCATGCCGACACACACACACACACACACACACACACACACACACACACAGACACACACATATATATGCGGGGTTTGTCTGGGACTAAAAAATGGCCCCAGACTTTCTGACACAGAGTCCGGATACCCGGTCCGCAACACACCAAACATAACACAACGGTTAATTTTGCGCCACTTACTTACTTAAAAATATTTTTTAAGCAAGCTTTGGGACATATGCCCACTATCATTTCATAAAATAGCATCTTTAACGGGTGCTCTCTGTCGCTTACTCATGTTTGTGGTTCTGGACTGGATCCTCCTCCAAAGCGCAATGGGTTGTGGGCAATATTAACTGTGAGCACGTATCCACACTTTGAAAATCCACCGGAAATAGCCATTCGGGTACTTCTGGCATACTCTTTTCAACATACTATGCTTAGGGACACACTTATTTTAATCTCACAAAGGATGGATAGTGTATGGACATTGAGACGCAGGGTTTGATTAATTCAACTGATTGTATACAAACAGCTGATTCATTCAGGAACAAAGCAATTGTGAATATCTTATGATTGGGTCATTGAATCATTGACTGAATCATTTTAAGTGCGAAACACAACCGTGTTGAACAGAAATGCAAACATTTTGCTCTGACTGTTTGAAATCATTTTGGAGCAAAACACTCATATTGTGTCTAAAATGCCCGTCACATATATTAGCTTAAACCTGGTGTATGTTTTAAATTATTAGATTTTTATTTATTAATTATACACCATTGAATAAAGTATTAAATGTTGATGATGATCTTATAAGGAGGACAAGATTGTCTGGCTCAGGATGTGCCGGTAGAAAACATGGTATTCTAAAACTGGACAGATGGCCACCCTATTTAGCATTTTTATTTTGAACAGTTGGGAAATATTGATGCTGTATTCAGCCTCGTCATGTTCAGCTTCTGACATCTTACTCAGGCTTGACATGCATACTCAGGCTAGTATATAGGCTTACTACACTGCTTAAAAATATCTTATGAGAATAAGTAATGCTTAGATTTATCTTGAAAGAGCTTTGTAAGTTCTAAATCATCAGTTATGGGAAACTTGCCTGGAGTAAAAATATATCAGTGGATATGTTACTGAACAATAATACTCTTTATTGTTCATTCCATGAGCCAGACCCGCTGTTTCTCTGTAAGAGAATAGTGGTCTGGCGGGTATTGCCTGTTTCTAAATTTAGTTGCTGCTGTTCAGTATGCTGAAAACATCCCCCTTGCAGCTGCTTAAATAAAGCCTGTCGAGTCGAGCATTTTAATGAATTGAAGGGACAATCAGATGCAATCTAAGTCTCATCTGTGCAAGGTGATGACGCCGTAACGCTCCTCTCCCATCCTTCTGTCAGCGGGTGTGTGATCTTAAAATAGTCTCGTAATGAGGGACCCTCAGAGTGCTCAACGGTGCAGGGTCCTGAGAGAGGTGAAATCACAATGCTCAAAACAGAAGGGCTTGAGAAAGTTAGGAAACGGTTTTGCTTTGATGGAGGTTTGATATTTTCCAAAGGTGTGTTGGAGCGACACTAGTTGACATCTTTCAGTTAGGTGACATTTAAGGTCGGCGTCCGCTATCTCTTTATTTGATGCAGCGTGTGCTGGACGACCTTTAATATTGCTTGCTTGTTGACAAGACTCAAGGCCAGAGAGGCAGCGCAAGTCTAAAACGACTGCTCAGAAAACAAATGTTGTGCGGATATTTTGCCATGGAGATTGCCATGTGAATTGAGCCTTTTTCAGTTATTATTTCATTTCTAAAAGGGCTCTATTAAAATGCTCCATTATGCTATTTTAAAGGCTCCTAATTTTGTTTTTGGACATCTTAGATGCATCCAAGGTCAAAAAAATGTGTGAATGTATACATTATATACACTGCAGCATCACCTATTTTTTTCATTCTCTGAAACGGTTCAATCAAGGATTTAGTCTCTTCAAACTCCTCCTTTCTGAGAGCATGCTCTGCTCTGATTGGCCAGTCTGTTGTGATTGATCTCGGAAATTAAACTCTCATTACCATATCTGATTTCTGCTCAGGAGCTTCCTCAGCTTTTATATATTTTTTTAAACTTGGTAGATTTTGACAATAACAAACCACTATATTACACATTACATGACAGGTAATATCCGAAAAAGCATAATAGGGAAAATATTGTGTTGCAAATTTAGCCTGGGAAAACCCAAACAACTTCTGGCGATTTTAGATTTGCTCTGAAAGTTAGTCTGGCAAAGAGCTCATTCAAACCCATTTCCAGCCCGCAGAAATCGCAGCACCAATCAGAAACGTTGGGGCGGGTTTTACACGATGAAGACCGCGCTGGGATTTTGAAGCAGATTTTGCAGCCTACTACATTACAAACTACAAAGATGGACGCCGCCGTCGAACATCACTCACACAAATCAGCTATCGAGTCTGTTTTTTAGCGATTTGAACGTTTCCTTTTTGTTCAAAGCCGAGCAAAGAACAACACTCGGAGATGTTTCTCCACCGGCCGTCGCTCTGCAAACGCCATCTCCTTCATCACTCTGATTGGTTATAGGTCTACCCGCGACGTCCGCTGGTGACGCCCCTCTGGAAATGATTTGTCTATGATGCTTTGCCAGACCATATTTCAGTTGCAACTGAGAATGGTCTGGTTTTAACCAGGCTATAGCAAATTAGCTTAAAAGGTTAAATTAATTCAAATTAGCTCAATTAATCTGTACGTCCTGTAAACGTCTATTAACTTTCAGAAAGGAAATTTTTCGTGACCACAGAAAAATAACTCTTTCTTAGTATGTAGATGTGATTACATCATTAAATTGAAGTTGACTTACTAGCAGGGAGCAGAATCAACACTTATGTGAATTGGGGACTTTTATTAAATAAATTAATCTAAATTTAAACAAACACATACATACATGGGAAATGGAAAAGTGAAAGTGAATGAAGCTATAAAGATTGTCATGGAACCATCTGAAAGAACCATCAGTTTTTCCATTTCAAAACACCTTTTTTTAAAGGAGCATTGCGGAAGTTCTGAAATCTCTTACCGTGCTGCATGCTCTCAAATCTCATGCTCGTTTCTCGGTACGCATGCTAGCACGCTCATTGGCCACACAAGATAAGGCGCTATTTTATTTATTTATTTATTTATTTACTTACGAGTAGTTTCCGTTAAGGGTGTCATGATTTCGATTTTAAAATTGTTAATTTTGAAATCGATCGAAATGAATTTACAATCGTCAGTGCTGCCACGCCCCCATGTCACGTCTGTTCGGCTTGCCAAGCGGAAAAAAACACTGCGTATTGAAGTGCTGCGACTCTTTGGTCAACTTCCTCTAAGCCATTCAAAAGATAGCATGGAAACTGCAAATGCCGGAGACCCGTCGACAGAACTTGAACCCCTTCCTCTTTCATTGAAGTCGCAGTGTTTTTGGGATTTCCAGTGAGTAATGTTGACAACGTTTGTGCTTCAAAAAAGCCACAGTTTGCAGACATCCCAAGTCTCGCGGAATTTCCAGGAGTCTCTCGCATATTGATAGGGGCTCCCTGATCCACGCAAATTAGTTAAAATCTCTCGGAATCTAGAGTGAGCGAGCAAGAGCGAGCGTGTATGCGAGACAGAAAAAACTGTGCTCCAAACCGTATGGGCTATATGCACGCATAAGTTCCGCATTTGACGCAAGGATGCTCGTCCATTTCCAGCTGTGGAGATTTAAGCAGAGGAAAACGGGATTATGGCAGAGTCTTCAAAATTTACTGTCCTCCCGTCTTTGAAACGAAACGTACATACGTTTAGATGTAATTTTATATGTAGTTATGTTTATTTAATATAATTTTAAAAAGAAGCATAAACACAACGAGGGGTGTCTGTTTTATCTGTTTTTGTGACTAACGTTTCTTTAGTATAACCATGGAGTATAAAATTCAATATAAATTCTCGGTATTGCATTGGACTCTATGATCGGCGGAAGTTATCGAGCATCCTTAATCCTTCAATGGAAATACCGCCGCGCATAGAGCCCATTGCGCGCACAGCAGAGAGGGAGAGAGCGAGAGACCATGAAGACCATGCCTCATGAAGTGCATGTAAGACAGAGAGCATCCTGATTAGCCGATTGATAAAAATCGAGACTCGAATCGAACCGTGACCTTAGAATCGGAAATGTAATCGAATCGAGGATTTGCCGTTGTCAGGAATCAGGATGCAGTCTTGGGAGAAAGTCTTGATGGTTCTGTGAGTCCTATAGTGTTGGAGTTGCACTCGATTTTTCTCGTTTTCAATGATGCAATTATGAGGAAGTTGTGATGTTAGTCAGACGTGAGACCTCTCCGGCTGCACACTGGAGGAAATAAGTTCACAACATGCATTACGAAATTGCATTGTGAATTTATATTGGCTTTAAAAGATACATTATGCAAGCCAAGACGCTTACAAAAATAGCCAACTTCTTCCTTGCCAATTTTTCTTCCATTTCTGTTTTAATTTCGTTATTTCAGTCAGCAAATCACACGCCCTCTTTCAAATCGCACATATACGATCAGCCCACATGCTGCTGTGTTGTCTCTAATGGCTCATCTGTGATTTCAGCAGTGGAGTTTCCCCTTTAGGGCAGCTTTTGATTCAACCGAAGAGCCTTTCTGTTTTTACATAACAGTCATCCGACTACAACAAACAACTGAGGCATTATGAAATAACAAGATAATCATTTTTTCGTTCAAGTATCCCAAAAGGTGAATTACTTCTTCACAATGGCTTTGTTACACAATCAAAAAACACCTTTATAGATTCTGGTCTTTTGTGAAAATGGGATGATAACCTTAATTCGTTCTTCGCAGACACGTCCTAACCCTTCTGGCGGCCGACGTGAAGGACTCATCAATTTGCTGGCCAGACCATGTGATTATTGACTGAACCTTTCCAATTGAAATGCAAGAGAGTAGATCAGCATTGAATGTGGATTTGCTTCAACATGTTCTTTTATTGATCCATGACTTCACTTCTTCTCAAAGGCAATTAGTCTACTTTTACAGCTGAGCACATCCCTTTTTCAAATTCATCTGATGTCATATGTCACATACTCGACGATAAATGAATAAACAAAACCTGAAAAGCTGATGCGTTTAGTTTCAGGAGTATCGGTTATATGACAGTCAAGGCTTTGTAAACAGATCAGAGGTGGCAACGCGGTTTGAAAAGAGACGTCCAATCTGCAGTTCAATTACGGGATATGTTAGAAGCACGGAAATCTCTGACTGGTTCTTCTTCAAAGCTTTGCTTGTGCGGTCGTTGTAGTGTGTGTTTGGAGGCGGGAAATGATGAACAGCCGTGTGTGGATTGTGAAGCATGATGCATTTGTATTGGATATCTGGTAACAGATGTGCTGCTGTGAAGAGGCGACAACCGCATCCGTCTGTGCTGCTGCAGTCAAGTGGCAGAAGAGCTACAATTTACAAAACCATTTTTATCTGAACAGGAGGAAAATAAAGATTTAATCAGAAACATTTCAGTTTCAGCCAAATTTCACAGACTCATAAACCATAATCATCCATCCATCCATCCATGCATCCATCGTTAATGGTAACACAAATATATATATAAATAAAAATCATGCAAGAGTTCCTCCATCCATTCATTGTTAGTGGTAGAATACAATATAAATCAAAATCCTACAATAGTTCCTTCCTTCCTTACTAACTTCCTTCCTTCCTAACTTCCTTACTTAGTGGTAACATAACAATTATATATAAATCAAAATCATACAGTAGTTTATCCAGCCATCCATCTATTGTAAGTGGTAACGTACAATTATATACGAATCAAAATCATACAATAGTTACTCCTGGATGATTCACTGGGCTGCTTTTCCAGTGTCATACCATACTGTGTACTGTAATAACTGAATAATTGCATTTTTAATTGAAATTGTGTTGAATACATCATAATTTGTTGTACATTTATAATTACATTTTTATAATGAGATTAAGCTATTTATCTCAATGCAAAAATAAATAACATATAAACTATAGGGTTGTTGTTTTTTTTTTGTGGTTAAATGTAACAATTCTTGACAGTTTTCATGTTGTTCACCCAGGTATATATAAATATGAGATTGTGCTTCTTTATAAGCAACCAATCAAAGTGCATATTGGATTTGGATTTTTTTAGAAATGGCTGCAGAACCAAACCATTAAATCCAGGACGGCTCAATCTTTAGGTCTGATTTTGTGTCTCGCCTCC